>NC_064816.1:3385902-3427711 GCF_023721935.1 Panthera uncia | reverse complement strand
GGGGGGGGGGGGGGGGGGGGGGGGGGGGGGGGGGGGAGGTTACACAGGGGCAGGCCGCACAGTCATGCGGTACACGGCACGTAAATACGTATCTTCGGGGCGCATACACATTTTGCACACTTTTGTACCGCGTTATATTTCACAACAAATTCTTTATGGCAGACGCGGTTCTCAGATGCCCCTAAGTCTTCCGGCCCCCGCTTGCAATTAACTGCCCTTGGTCCTAGTGTGCCAGATTTTTCCTGTTCTAATTAAGGTCCCACATCAGGACACCCTAAAATAGGGAGATTACCTCGGGTAGGCCTGACCTAAGCAGGTGAGCCCTCACAAGGGGCAGGGCCCTTCTTCAGGAGAGGATCCCATGCTAGCCTGAAGATGGGGGCCGGGGGGGGGGGGGACACATGGCAAGTTCTGAGTGACCTCTAGATGCCGACAGCCCAGAGCTAGCAGCCGGCAAGGACTCCAGCCTCTGTGACCTTGAACCGAGGACCCAGCTGGCCCACAGAACCTACAGAACCGTGAGCAAATCAGTGCAGGCCACGAGCCCACTCGTGCAGCAACAGCAAACCAAAGCCACCTCAACTTGAGGGAAGGAGGGAGAAGAGAGATGAAAACCCCCCAACAGGAGTGTGCCAGGATGCTCACGTCCGTCCACTGCGTGCACGGGGCACGAGGCTGTTCCGCTCACTCTTCCCTTTTTTTTTTTTAAATTGTTTTTTAACGTTTATTTATTTCTGAGAGACAGCGGGAGACAGAGCGTGGGCAGGGGAGGATCACAGAGAGAAGGAGACACAGAATCCCAAGCAGCTCCAGGCTCCGAGCCGTCAGCACAGAGCCTGACGCGGGGCTCGAACTCACTGGCGGCGAGATCACGACCCGAGCTGAAGTCGGCCGCCCAACCAACCGAGCCACCCAGACGCCCCCCCCATTCCCTTTTCCGATATTGGAAACTTCCTCCCTCCCTCCGTCCCTCCTTCCTTCCTTCCTCCCAAGAGTACACTTCAGATAGGACGGCATGGGAACAGGGAAGGGAGGGCACTTACACGAGAGACACCGGAGGGCCCACCTCAGCCGGGGGACCAAGGCCAACGCCGCGGTGACAGCACGCACCCCCGGGGTGGTGTCAGGGGGAGGGCGCTTCACTCGGGGGGTCCTCCTCCCTAAACCCATCGCCCCAGTCTCACTACGAGAAAAGCCGCAGCCACACCCAAGGAAGGGCCTTCTAGAAAACCCTGCCCGGGGCCTCCTCGAAACTGTCACAGGGCATCAAAACCGAGGGAAGTCGGAGAAGCCTCCACAGCCCAGAGGAGCCCAAGGAGACGGGCGAGTCCACGTCACGTGGGCACCTGGGACGCTTAGGACCTAAGCGTGGGCTTTACTTATGAAAAACGGATCAACGTTGGTCCATTAACCGTGACCAATGCTCCGGCCTGACGGGAGGTCCCAGCGGGGGAACAGCGCGGGGCGGGGGCGCCTGGACTTTCTCCTCGGTGTCTCCATAAAACCGGAACGGCTCTAAAAGCTGAAGTCTTTTTCTAACAAAACATGCCACCGAAAGAGGAAAACAGGCAGAGAGCGCCCCGCAGTGGCACGTTCCCCCAGGGGCGGGGGGGGGGGGGGAGGGATGGGGGTGGGGAGGTGGGGGGGGGGAGGGGGGCTCCTACACGGGGCCTCCCGCCGCCCCCACCAGGAGCCCCATTCCGCAACGTCGCCCGCTGCCCAGGGGCTCGTGATGCGTCAGGCCGCCCGCGGAACCGGCAGAGCCCCCGCTCGCTCTCTCGCTCTCACCGGCTTTCGAGGAGAGCGTGAGGCGAGATTTTTCCTTCGCGGAAGACCGACCCTCCCCTGCTTCGCGCGACGTTAAAATCACCGCGCGATCCGTGCGCAACGCCGACCGTGCCCGTCCCCGCCGGCGTGCCGCGAGACGCAGGGGCCGAGCGCAGCCCCCGGGAGGGCGCCCCGAAACGCGCCGGGCCTCCCGCGTCCCCTGGTCCAGCCCGAGCGACACGCTGTCAGGTGCTGCCGGAGCCGCGACAGGCCGTGAGGCTTCGGGGCGAGTGAGGCTGCGAGGAGGAAGCGAGTCGGACAAACGCCGCGCCGTGGGGGTCGCAGTGCGCTGCGCCACGCCGGGCAAACTCCTCCAGAAGCGCCCCCGGTACTCGCTGTGGTCGCCAACGGCGGGCTCCTGTCCTCGCAGCCCGACGCCACCAGGCCCCCCGGGCTTGAGACGCACGGCTCTCCGCGGCCTCAGGGGTCAACGTGCCGACGCCGAGATCAGCTCGGTTTTAGGTTCGCCGCACACCCGGGCGAACAGAAAGCCTGGGCCGGCGGCGTCGCGGATGAAAGCGTGGTTCTGACCTAGCTGGGCCAAGGGCTCCCTAACGACGGGGCGGGAACCCAGGCGGGGCCTAACACGGCTCTCCTCCCACAAGCTCTCCCTCGCACGGGCCCTCCCGGTCACGGGGCCAAACCACCGATCCCAACGCCTTGCGGGCGGCCTGATGCCAGGCTCCAGCCGAGACCCCCCTCCCCGTGGCTGTGGGTGAGGTGGCCCTTAGTGACCTCCCGGGGCGCCAGGTCCTCCGGCCACACGCACACACATCTGCACGCCCTAGGGTGACCGGACACGGCAGGCTGCCCACTCGGGGGGGTGGGGGTGGGGGTCCGGGAGGCGGGACTTTTCGCCTCTGAAGCCAAGCACACGCGCGTGCATTGTGCAAGGACACAGAGGGCACATGACTCAGGCACAAACGGAACGAAGGGCAATCAGTGCCGTTGCCCTGGTCGTGGTCACCATTCAAGGAGGAGCTTCCAGAAGGGGGACCAAGAAGGCTCTCCCCGCCTGCCCAAGGCCCCGTGCCTCCAACAGGGAAGCCGAGGGCCGCGGCAAGCCCAGCGAGAGGCAGCAGAGGTTCTGACCCAGAACCCACGGGCCGGGAAGATGGGCCTCAGTTGGTCCCACTCAGCACTCTCGGGGCCTCACTCGGCCACCTGGGACAGCAGCCACCTTCTGGCAGAAGGGGGCCCCGTCGTGAAACTTCCCCAGTGGCCTGTTTGGGGCAAGGCCGTGTGGGCCACGGACGGACTCCGGCTGCAGGCCCGGGCCGCGCTGCATCAGATTTAGGCATGCTGGGGGGGCAGCCGCTCCCCACCCCGGCGTGCTGACGCGCTCAGGGACCCGCCCGCCACCTCGTCTATTACCTTTTCATCAACGGGGCTCTGACGCCTCCAGCCTCAGTGGGGATCTGCTCTCGGGGGACCTCCCTGCTCTAAAACCCTCCTTCTGTGGCTGTTTCTGTCACTCTCACACACGCGGGACCCGGGGCTAGGGAAAGAGGAGCCTGGCGGGCTCCCCTGCTGCTAACAAGGCACAGACAGAGCTGCCTTCCTTCCGGCATCCTGGTGGCTCTTTTCCATCCAGCCCCCCCTCCCCCGCTCCCACCCCCTGCCCTGCCCCACACCGTGGTCACACTGAGCTGCCCGGGGCAGCGGGGGGGGGGGGGGGAGCCTCTGTCCCCAGATGCCCAAATGGGGGTTTGGCCGGGGTGAGGGAGGGGGGATGGAGAGCATCTATTTCACTTCTGCTACGTGTCCGGGTGACAGGACACAGCGTTGGGAAGCTGAGTTATTAAAACCAATCTGTGAAGCCGTCAGGCTCCTACCGATTTCCATCCACGTTGGCGGCAGGCCGAGCCCTCCCTGCCACCACGGAGCCTCTCGTGGGCCAGAGCCAGGCGGCTGGGAGGAGTTACTCCTGTTGCCGGATGAGGGCTGTACCTGAGTCAGGAAACGGGGACCCCCCGGTCCCCGCTGAGCCAGGCTCTCAGAAGCCATGAAGTCTCTAAGGCCCCTCCCGTCGCCCCCCCCCCCCCCCCGCCCGATGCCGGCGCTCTCCACCACCGGCCACCAAGGCTGCTGCCCACGGCAGCTTCCTGAGGCTCCATCAACCACCCCACGCCCCCAACTTCCCGGTCCCGCTCCCTGGGGACCAGGCAGGGGGCGCACTGGCCGGGCACCGTGGTCCAGCGGCGCCACCTGCAGCCAGGTCCGGGGACAGCCGGGAGGGAGGCAGGGAGGCACACAGCCAGAGGGCAAGGGAGCAGCCCAGCGGCCCCCTTCCCCCAAGAGCCTTGCCCCGCCTCCCTGGGCAACAGAGCCACCAACCTGGGACCCAGCACGTCCGCCCCGCCTCTCACCCAAGCTGCAGCCACAGAGCAGGTAACGTGGAAGCCGACCCGCACCCGCGCCCACAATGCCCTCCCCTCCCTTGTGCCCCCTCGTGCAGGGAGCACGTGTCCTCAAATGCAGACACGTGCACACACTCACGCACGAACGCACACGCGGGCAGCCACAGCCGTGCCCGCTGGGACCCAAGCTTCCCCGTGGCAGAAGGAGAGCTGCCCAGTCCCTCTCCTGAGAAACCTCCCCGAGGGAAAATCCCAGAGGAAAACTCTAGGGGCAGCTGCTCCACAGGAAAAGTTCTCAGCGCGCCCGGTGCCCCCCCCCCAACTCCCTCCCCACACGCTACTTAGAAGGATCCACTCGTCACACCCGGGGCCCTGCGTGAGCCAGCGGGGCTCCGTGCCCTTTGCGGGAGCACAATCCGAGGGACCCTCTCCCCAGCCCCCGGGGCAGGGAGCCCGCACGGGCGCACGTACACGTGCACGAGAGAACGCGTGTGCGCACAGCACGTGCGTGTGCAGACGTGCGTGAACGCGACACGCGTGTGGCTCTGAGGACGCGTGCTCCCCGCCGGGGCGCGTGAGGACAACCGGAAAGACCGCATCCCAGGCAAAGAGAGCAGGAGGGAGGCGCTGGGGAAGCGGCGGGGAAACTGCGGCAGCGCCCCGCCCTCGGGGGAGGCTGCTGAGTCACGGGCCTGAAGGCCACGGTCGGTCGGTCGGTCGGCCCAAACACTGGGGCCAACCTAGCTGTCCCCGCCCAGGGGCCCTGAGTAGGCCTCTGGGAGGCACATCCTCCACCTACTCCCCCCCCCCCACCCCGCCCCACGGGCCCAGGGGAGCGGCGGGAGGCAGTGCCGTGCCCTGCGCGGGCCTGCATCTGCGAAACAGAAACGGGCCAGCTGGGCGTATCACAGGGCCCCACCCGCAGGCTGACGAGCCTCGGGACCCACAGGGGCCAGATGATTCAGGGAATGGCTGCGGGGGCCCATCTGGTGCAGGGGCCCCGGGACAGGCCGTGGGACGTCACCTCCAGCTAAACGGCCACCAGGGGCTCCGGGAAGGCCCGGGTCCAGGGCAGGCGTCCGGCTCCCCTCTCTGGACACCGAGCCCCCGGGCCGCCCCACCACCCGGGCACGGGCCGCGCCACCCGAATCGGGGCCGAATGGCCCAGCCGTCCCCCGCGGGCCCGTGCCCGCCCCTCCTGGCCTCGCTGACTGACCGGGCCCCGGGGAGGCCGGCGGGCGGGAGGGGGTTGCAAGTGCCGGGTCTATTTAAATCCCAACTCAAAAGGGGTTTTGAAGCACTCGAACGCGGCGGATGTTCTCAGCCCTCTGCCTGACGGCACTACCCGATGCCGGCCTTTTGAAGCAATTCCGTGCTTTTACCGACACCAGGCTGCTCCCGCCGCCGTGACCCACAAATCACTACTGAAGTAGCAACAGACCCAGAAAGGCCTCATAAGACGCCGTAAACCTGAGGAAGGCGACACTTACAAGAGATGCCACCGGGATCCTCAGGAACGGTTGCAATTAAGCTGCTGCTGACGCGAGCGGGGCGGCTCAATCAGGGAGACAGGTGCTTGGGAGCCACGTGCCAGGGAGCAGCCCCCGCCCCCCACTCCCTACCACCCTCGTGCTCCGGGCAGGGGCGCCGCCCTCCTGGGGGCCGATGAGCTCCGTGACCACCAGCCCGGGGACCAGAGGCACGGCACCCACCCCCCGGGCTGGTGTCTGGGGTGGCCTAGAGGAATCTCGCCCGGAAGGCCGGTTCCCACGGGGGCGGTGCCGCACTCCCAACAGGCTAAGGGGCCACTGTGGCCCCAGCACCGGGCCCCCTCTCTGTGCCAGGCTCCGGCTGGGGGCTGGGGACCCAGAGGAGACAGAGGGCCCTGCCCTCACGGGGTCCCCCATCTGGCGGGGAGATGCAGCGGCAGACGTAGCTGGTATGAGTGTGGGGCGCCCTGCCGGCATCTGGGGCCGGCACCCTGGTCTTGGGGGGAGGGCGGGAAGGCTGCCAGCATGGTGACTGAGCAGAGCTGCCCCGGCTGGGGGAGCAGGGAGCTTGGCAGAGGACGGGGCGCGGGAGCCGGCTCCCACACGGCCCGCCAGCCACCCCTAGTCAGCATGAGGGACCTCCACGTGCAACCTATCCGCCTTCAGGACCAGAACCAAGACCAAGGTCAAGCTGCCTTCCAGAACATTCTTTCCCTGAGATAAACTCCTGCTGTGCCCAATGCCTGCCTCGCCGACTGCTGCCTAGGGCTGTCAGGACTGGGTTGAGGCGAAGGGGTGGAAACGGGGCAGGGAGGGGTTGGGGGGGGTGGACAGCAGGGGATAGCATGCTGGGCTGTGGCCTGGAGAACACCAAACCGCTAGAGACAGGGGGCGAGCGTGCAGGGCCGGGAGTCCGTCAGTCCTGCCTGTCAGCTGCCCATCGGCCAGGGGCTGCTACCCTCCATGTTCCAGGGCCGGCTCCCACCCACCGACAGCTCACGGAGCCCCCTCGTCTCCCTCGAAGCCAGTCCTCGCCTCTCGAGACTGGCCCGGCCCAGCCGCCTCCCTGGGCTCCCCCGGCCACTTCCCAAGTCAACCGCCCTGTGACCCGCGCCGCCCACCCCACGCTTCGCCCCACGTCAGGCAAGGCCACCCCATCCTCAGGCAGGGCCACGGCTCAGCGCTCAACCTGCCTCTGGCCAGCTCGTGCCAGGACTCAGCAGTGGCTTCTTTTATTGGTTTCGTTCTGGGCTTTAAGGGCTTTTTCCTCCCTTTCTGATCCCTCTCGCTAGTAGCCCCGGGCCAAAACCCAGGCGTCTGCTGGGGGGCTGAGCATTCCCACTGCCCACCCCGCAGTCCTCGCTCTCCTCCTGCTGCTGGTCCCAGGGGGCCTCTGGGGCGCTCAGGGCCGGGAGTCCATAAAAAGGATGAAAGAACCTGGGAAATTTCCACGGCGGGAAGCGGCAGCCAGTGCGGAAGGGTGGGGGCGCCATCTAGTGGCGCTTGGGGGAGCCACGCGGGGTCAGGACTGAGACGCCCCCCCCCCCCCCCCCGCCGCCGCCCCCGGCAGCACCAGGAACCATCGTGTCAGCGAGCCGGGCCGCGGCACACACACACTCATACGCCACAAATACACGACCGCACACTTACACGTACACACGCTCACACACGGAACTCATGCACACGCACGTACACACCCATGCTCACGCACACGTATGCTCGTGTACCTTCACACACAAACGCATACGTACAAACACAGATACACTTTCACGTACACGTACGCACGCTCACAAACACCACTCGCACATCCTCACACCCACATGCGAACACACACACGTACACGCGCACACAGCCCCAGCCTGTGGATCTGTACGGGGAGCCAGAAGGCTGCTCGTCTGCACTCAGCCTGCCACGGCCCACGGGAGGACGCCGGCTGCCGGGCAGAGGCTCTGGGGAAGGAGCACCTCACGCCCCACGCCGGTGGGGGCAGAGGGCAGCCCCTCTCCACAGGGGGGCCTGGGCCGGGGCCTCCACGGGGGGGGGGGGGATTTGGGGGGGGAGACGAGGTAACCCCCTGGGCAGCCCAGGGGTGACGCCGCCCTCCAGGAAATGCCTCCACTAACACGCTCAGGACCACGCGGGGTGTGAGATCCAGGCCTTTGCGAAATGGACATCACCAACCCCACCCATCTCTCTGCAAGTTTTCCCTGAAGGGTAACCGCCTCCCAGCTAGAGGCTGCAATGCTCAACAGCGGATTCGAAGCCACGGAATGCCACAGAGATAAATGGATCGAAAAGAAGAAGCCCGTGGAGTCGTCACAGGATCCCAGCAAATCCCCGACGTAACACAATGCAGCACGAGGCACAGGTCAGAGGGCCCGTGGCCCGCAGGACGGCGGCCCGAAGATGTCCACGCCTTAATCACCACAACTGCGCGCACGTCACCTCACACAGGACAGGGACTCGGCAGACAGGATTAAGTCGAGGCCCCAGAGGCGGGGGTGACCCTGCGTTCCCAGGGGGCCAGCGTCCTCACGAGTCCTCACGGGACGGAGGCAGACAGACGGGCAGACCCCACGCTGCTGGCCGTGAGGACAGAGGAGGGGCTGCGGGGCCAGGGATCGGTGCCACCAGAAGCCGGCAGAGGCGGGAGACGGGCCTCCCTGGGGCACGGGGGTGGGAACTGCCCGGCGTACGCCTGGGTGTAGCCCGGTGAGACCAGGGTCATACTCCTGGCCTCCAAAAGTGTCAGAGAACACACGTGTGTCGTGATAAGCTTCTAGCGGTCATCGGTTACAGCCGCCCCGGGAAACCCACACAGAGCCCAGGCCACATTCAGCCCTAACGCTTCCTCATCCTTCCCTGTCGGGGCAGGAGCCCACGGCCGGACAGCAGGGCCGGGGTTCCACCGTGCCAGCATCAGAGGTCAGGAGAGGGTGGTCACACGGCCAACACCTGGACCGGGAGGCCTGGCTTCCCCTCTGGGGCCTCCTGCCGGAGTCTGAGCCTTCTGCTCAGAGCGCCTGCGCCCACCCGCCTTGGCAAGGGCTCCGGGGCGTCCCTGACACTTAAAAGGACCGGGGGTGGCCTCCCCCCATGCCTCTGGGCACGGGCCCAGCCGCTCAGGGCCCAGCTGTCAGCTGGGACACCAAGTTAAGGGGTACCTCGGCCAGGGTCTGCCTGGGTCCCCAGCCGGGCTGTGCAACCCCCTCCCACCCCTGCCGTCTCCACACACAAAAGCACTCGGCTGAGCTCCGGAGTGCCACGCTCTGCTCCTGGGGGGGGGCTCCCCCCCCCGCCCCCAGCTCCTTCTGAGCTGTGATGATTACTGTAACAGAATAACAGAACCTTCTGAGACAGCTGGGAAGAGGCAGGGAGGTGTAAAGCCCCGGCTCAGAAATCTCTGCTGGAAACAGCAGTGAACAAAGACAGCCTTGCACAGAAGGCGGCTCCGGCCGTCCTGCAGCAGAGTCTGGGTGCGAAGGGGGCGCTCGGCTCGGAGATTCCGGAACACGGGTCGCGCTGGATATTCGGCCCAGCCTGCAGGGCCCACGGCTCACAGAGTGGCCCACGGGGCGCACGCCCACACCAGCCCGGCAAACCAGTGGGTGCACCGCGCCCCTGACTGCAGGGGGCCTGGAGCCGCTGTGGGGAGGCCAGGGGAGGCTCAGTGCTCACAGCCGCCCACCCCAGGCCCGCGGCCCCAGGGAGAGCCCCCAGCACAGCAGACACTTCGCGGATGCCACCCCCATAGTCTCCACGGGTAGCAAACCACAGGCTCTGGGGGGGGTGGGGGGCAGGAAGCTCGTTTCTGGGGACACACATCCCCTCGTCACCAACCGAGACTGTCCCTGGAGCCAACAGGGCCAGACGCCCCTCAGCTTCCGCCTGCCCGGCCACGGGCCCAGCCGTGTCCCCGAGGGGTCGTCCAAAGGCACCCCCACCCCGTGTGCCCCGGACGAGCCGATCCGCAGCCCCTCCCGCGGCCCCGGCCGCCGCGGCCACTCACCAGGACTTGGGCTCCCCGAAGTGCAGGTAGTTGATGCTGTAAAGGTCCATGTCCTCCGTGTGCCAGGCGAAGGTGGTCTTCCACATGCCGAAGTACAGGTAGGGGGTGTTGACGCCCTCGATGATGGTGCCGCACTCGCGCTCCACCATGTCCAGGATGGTCCGCAGGCTCCCGATGTTCCACTGGGCCACGTCCTGCGGGCGACCCGCACACGGTTGAGCGTGCGGTTGGTGGCCAGCCACCCCCGGGGCCCCGGCCACCCCCAGACGCCGGCGGCAGCACAGGGAGGCCACGGCGTGGCCCCGCAGAGGGCCCGAGCGCCAGCGGTCGGCCCTAAACCCGCCCCAGGGTCTGCAACCCCCCTGAGACACCAGCCCCAGGCCAGGCAGTCAGGCAGGACTTTCTCCGGATTCCACACTGAGCTGTGCGTTAATCATGGGAGGTGACGGGGCGCCTGAGCGGCTCAGTTGGTTGAGCGTCTGACTTCAGCTCAGGTCATGATCTCACGGTTGGTGGGTTCGAGCCCCACACCGGGCTCTGTGCTGACAGCTCAGAGCCTGGAGCCTGCTTCGGATTCTGTGTCTCCCTCTCTCTCTGCCCCTTTCCACTTGCACTCGGTCTGTGTCTCTCTCTCTCTCTCTCAAAAATAAACAAACATTAAAAATATTTTTAAAAAAAATCATGGGAGGTGAAAGCCGTGCTGAGAATAGACACTTCTCCAAAGAAGACATCCAAATTGTGAACACACACGTGAAAAAACGCTCAATGTCACTCATCAGGGAAATACAATCAAAACCACAATGAGATACCACCTCACACCTGCAAAAATGGCTAAAATCAACAACTCAGGCAACAACAGATGCTGGCGAGGATGCGGTGAGAGGATCGCTTTTGCATTGTTGGTGGCAATGCCAGCTGGTGCAGCCACTCTGGAAACCAGCCTGGAGGTTCCTCAAAAAACTCAAAATAGAACTACCCTATGACCCAGCAATCGCACTACGAGGCATTTACCCACGGGACACAGGTGTGCTGTTTCGAAGGGACATGCTCCCCATGTTTATAAACATCAACAACAGCCAAACAAAGAGCCCAAATGTCCGTCGATGGATGAATGGACAAAGAAGACGTGGTACACACACACACACACACACACACACACAGAATGGAATACTACTCAGCAATCAAAAAGAATGAATTCTTGCCATTTGCAACAATGTGGATGCAACCAGAGAGTATCATGCTAAGTAAAATTAGTCAGAGAAACACAAATATCATGTGACCTCGCTCATATAAGGAATATAAGACACCAAACAGACAAACCTAAGGCAAAGGAAGCAAAAATAATATTAAAACAGGGAGGGGGACAAAACATAAGAGACTCTTAAATATACAGAACTGAGGGCTGCTGGAGGGGTGGTGGGCAGGGGGATGGGCTAAATGGGTGAGGGGCATTAAGGAAGACACTTGTTGGCATGAGCACTGGGTGTTATACGTAGAGGACGAATCACGGGATTCTACTCCTGAAACCGTTATTGCGCTATATACTAAGTAACTTGGATGTAAATGTAAAAAATAATAACGATAAGTTTTTTTAAATGTGTGTGTGCCCCACAGGGCCCCTGGGATCCCCGTCCTCTGGCCCTCGCCACACCCAAGGGTGCACGCAACTCTGCCCTCAGGCCTGGCCACGTGGCCTCACAAGCTTGCCAATGCTTTGGGGTCCGGGCCAAGTGGATGAGCTCAGGGTCCCAGGGAGAGGGACCCTCCTTGTCCAGGACTCCCTTGCCACAGGACCAGCAGCTGGATGTGGGAAACCGAGGTCCAAGAAGGGGGAACCAGGACCAGGAGCAAGCTCGGTCCCTGACCTCCCAGGGCGAGGGCCTCTCCCTCAGGTTCCCAGGGGTGAGCTCACTTCGAGCCTGACACGCCCTTGGTGCCCAGCTTGGGAGAGCAGACCCACCCACGCTGCACAGTGGGACCCTCTAGCTGGAAGGCCAGCGGGCCACAGGTCAGACAGGCTCCCCAAGGTGGGCAGACTGCTGGGACCCACCCAACAGTCACACCTCTTGGGAACCACAAGTCACGACCTGTCCTGATGGGTTCGGGGGGGGGGGGGGGGGTCCTGGCCCTTCTCAGGAGGGGGCTTTATTCCCACCCACGCCAGCTGGGACCCCAGCCCAGATCTCAGGGGCACCCCCAGCTGCCCTCACGAGGAGCACGGCTGAGCGGATGAAGTGTGTTCCAGCAAGAAGGGACCTTCACAGTGACGATCTGGGGCGGGGGGCAGAGATGGCAGCTGAGGGGCCACCCAGGGCAGAACCCCAGGGCAGAGCACACCCAGGAGAGAGTCAGGCTCAGGAGCTTGGACATCAACCCCAGTAGATCCTTCCCAGGGTTGCCGGAGGTCCCATAAGTGTTAATAAAGCGTCCCCTAGAAAAGGGTGGGTCCCACTCAAACCCCCGCGTGCTGAACAGCAGCATCTGTGCAGGGCCTCTGCACCACGTCTCCACCAATGCCTGGTCTACACCCCTGGACGGGCAAGGCCAGCATCAGGTCCAAGGGCTGAGGAGCCAGCAGAGGCCCCTCCGTTGCCCCAGGCACCCCCAGGGTCCTCCCAGCCCAGCACGGGGGCTGGAACATCCCCAGGTTTCCCGGATGATGGAGCACTAGGAATTCAAGAGGAAAACCACGAGAGTAACTGGGGATTAGGAGGCCCCTGGCAGAAGGAAGGAAATGCCCCGTGTGGCCTCCGGAAGACCACTTTGTGACGGGGCTGCTTTGGTCCAGCTGCAGGGACAGGGCGCCCGATCAGGGCAGGAGGGGCTGATGATCTCGTAGGAAAGATTCTGCAAATCAGAACGCGGCTGCATTCCTCCTTTCCTCCCCCCGCCCCCGCCCCCCAAAGACTTGGCATGTGGACGTGCACGGAGCCCGGACAAAAAGCCAGCCGAGCCTGCCGGGGCGTCTTAGCGCCCACGTTTCAAGATCGAGTCCCACGCGTGCGCCTTTCCCTCCACGGTTCACAGGACACGGCGTCCGTCACGCCCCCGGAGCCTCTCGGGGGCCCCGGTACTCACGTCATCGTACAGGGAGCCGCTGATGTCGGCCCCGTAGATGGGGGAGACGAAGGTGAGGTTCTTCCAGTACTTGCGCTCCAGATCGTCGAAGTCCTGGTGCCGCGGGGTGCAATACCTGTGGGAGGAGCAGCGCCCTGAACGCGGCCGTGGGGCCCACCCCCATCCCCGGGGCGGAGAACACGCCCCGTGGCCGCGGGAGGCTGAGCGCGTAAGGGGTGGGGCTGCCCCGCCTGGGACGCCGCCCCCCCCCCCCCCCCCCCCCCCCGCCCCATCCGCCCCGCCAGCCACCCGGGACAGCAGGGGCTCGGAGGGTCCTCTCGATCCTCAACTCCAAACTCAGCCGAGAGGCCGGGGCTGTGTGGGGGCCGCAGGAGGAGGCGGCCGCCGCCCTGCCCTCGAGGGGCGCTGGGGCTTGGGAGCAGAGAGACCGCCCTCGGAAACGGAAACGCACAAAGGAGCAGGGAGCGAGGGAGGGGACGCAGTGCAGGTGTGTGTGCGTGTGCCGTGGACGGGGCCACGGAGGCCCCTCAGGGTGTGTGGCTCCCCCTCGGAGGCCGGGCGTCGGGGCCCGTCCCCACAGCGGCCTCAGCCCCAGCCGCGTACTTCTCGCTGTTGGCCAGGCGGCGGTACTCCCCGACCGTCATGGCCTTCTTCTGGATGTTGTACTGTGTGAAGAGGCCCGACTGGCCCGTCACCACCTGCTGGATGGGGGCCGGGATGACCACGTCGTCGATGTCATCGTACGTCTGCCTCGGCTTCCACTCCTTTGGGGGGATGATCTGCAAGACGGAGAGGGGCGACTCAGCGGCGCCTCGGACGCGGGCCGAGGACGCAGGGCCCTGCCCCGGAGACCAGCGGCGGCCCCCTGGGGGCGTGTCCGGGCCGCACGCCTCAGGGCACCCGGAACCTTCTATGCGCTTCATCAAACTCCCAGGTGGTCTGTGCGGGGCCGCGGGCACCACGGCCCCGGCCTCCCGACACTGCCCATCAGGCCCCCTGCAGCTCAGGACCAGCCGGGCCAGGACCCCGGAAGACACAAGGAGACTGGAGAGAGGCGACAAGGCCCACGTGCAAAGACACAGAAGAGTGAGTGAGGCGCCGAAGGCAGGAGGGTGACGATGACACAAATCGGGGGGGACGAGACCTGGGAGGGCCGCCTCAGGAAAAGCACACGCACTGCAGCTCTGGGCCAAGCCCTCGCCGCCCCTCTCCAGGAGGGACACGAGGGCTGCGGGAAGTGTCGCCCTAGGCAGAAGGGGGGCCAGGTCTCTGCTGAGCTTGCTCCCGGCCCTCCTCCTACCCCTCCTGGGCCGGGCGAGGCCTCCGGGCCGGGCAGGGGCCTCCTGGGTGCCAGGCGCACTTCTGTGAAGGCCCCTGTCCTGGGCAGGTGTTTGTAAACGACAAATCTCCTTCCCAGGCACCCAGCGGGCCACCCAACAGCTCTGGGAAAAGAACTAAACCAACCTGCCTTCAGCGCGCCAGCCAAGACCTCTGGGGAGGCCCGAGCCTCACCCAGCTGAGGGCCAGGGAGGACCATCGCGACACCGATGCTGAGTTTGCGGACGGCTTCCAGAACGGCTGCAGTTCATTCACCATCCCCAAGGACTCCCCTATACACATCGGTGTTAGAAAACGTTTTGCTTGGCAACAAAAACACTTACTCTCCAGTCACCTATTAACAACAGAAAGGCTCACCTCCACCGTCCGCACTGCTGGATTTGTTGACAGACCAAGAGTAAATAACAGCCATTAGAAGAAGGCAATGGGTCCCACCCAGGGGGATCCTGCCCCCAAGTGACATTGGGCGATTTCTGGGGACACCCATGGCCGTCACGATCTCCTGGCATGGATGCGGGGTGCTGCTTAGGCCCCGGGAGTGCCCAGGACGCCCCCAGAGGGAATGACCCACCTTGAGGTCAGCAGTGCCCAAGCCGGGAACCCTGATTTTCATTAAATGGGGACACGGCTGCTCAATCGAGGCCTTTTCTGGGGACGTCCCCCCTCCTACTCTGTGCCCAGAGTTGCGGTAAGTGCCCTGGGTGCCCACGTCTGGTGTGAGGCCTCATGACAACGGGGTGTGGGGCTCAGCCTGCCAGTCCATGGTTTTCTTAGATTTCAAGTGAAAAATCAGACGAGTCAGGTGATAACGAGTAGCTAACACGCTGGAGGCTGGAAATGCCACAAATACAAACGAAAGAGCCTATGGCTGGGGCACCCGAGATGCTCTCCGAGAGAACGGGTCCTGGGACGAAGGGCTGTGAGCCTGAGTGGCTCTTGAACCATGGAGGTTGAACCCCCTTCTTATAAAGAAGCCTGGACTTCCTCCTGCGGGAAAAGGGCCCTGGATCTGGTCCAAAATGTGTTCACCGCGGGGAACTGGGGAGTCTACCCACTCAGTTCCTTTGGAGGAAGCCGGTCCGTCAATTAAGGCTCTAAAATGAACCAAACACGGGGCGCCTGGGTGGCTCAGTCGGTTAGGGGTCCAACTCTGGCTCAGGTCACGATCTCACGGTTCGTGGGTTCGGGGCCCGCGTCGGGCTCTGTGCTGACAGCTCGGAGCCTGGAGCCTGCTTCTGATTCTGTGTGTCCCGCTCTCTCTCTGCCCCCCACCCCCACTCGTGCTCTCTCTCTCTACCAAAAATAAATAAATGTAAAAAAAAAAATTAAAACGAACCGAACGCATCACCCCCAAATTTTCGACTGCCGTGTAAAACATCAGGAAACCAGAGAGGGATGCTTCGGGCCCTCATGAGCTACACCGGCGTGGCCACACACTAAGAAGGTTCTGGAAAAGGCACGTGACGGAGCGGGCCCAACATGCTGTGGCCTGACGTCCTCAAATCTCTGTGAGACCAGGGTCTGAAAGGAGGCTCCCGGGCGCACAACCGCTCACGGGTATCGTGGGCCAAAACGGGAGCACCCTGGCTCCTCCCCTCGGTGCCTGGCGGGCCAGCGGACGGACCCCTGCTCGAAGCTCCTGAGGCCGAGCCGCAGCCGAGGCCGAGAGGGACAGAAAGGCCACGCTCCCCAGGTGAACGAGGCAGTGCCAGGGTGGCTCAGGGTGGCTCAGGGTGTCTGGGCAGCTGGGCCAGAAGGCGCGCGGCAGGGGGAGCCCCCATAAGAGGAAACGAAATGAGGGGCCGGCCTCTGTCCCGACCCCTCGTGTTCCCAGAGCCATTTCGCAGGCTGCGGGCCTGGGTGGAGGAGCCACCGGACCGTAGGGACAGTCCCCAGGGGTGCGCCCGAGCGCGGAAGCCCCTGCCCCCTCCCACAGGACCTGACACCATGCCCCGCCCTGGTCCCCCCGCCCCGCGCTCCCCAAGGAGCCCGGGGAGGCCCAGCGCTGGCCTGAGAGGGCAGGGGCCCAGCTGGGCACTGGCCCCAGAGCACAGAGCAGCCAGGGAACGTGACAGGGGCACCCTGACAGTCCCAGAGCCTCTTCTGGTCCTGGGCCCGGGCTCCAGCTGTATCTACTGAATGTACAGCCCCAGCCCGTTCCCCCGGGCCCTACCGAGCCTTGCGGGAGAGACAGATACAGCTCTGATGAAACAGAAACGTCCCGGCACCCCACACGGACAACTAAGAAGGGCGGTCAAGGCCGATGCGACCAGGGTGAGGGGACACGGGCATCAGCAGAACGCTCTCAGGCCAGGAGGACACCAGGTCCCTTCTCCAAAGAGGCCAGCGGCCAACTCGGGTGCCCGGGGGGCTCAGTCGGTTAAGCACCCGACTCTTGATTTCAGCTCACGTCATGATCTCACGGATCGTGAGTTCGAGCCCCACGTCGGGCTCTGTGCTGATCGTGTGAGCCTGCTTGGGATTCTCTCTTTCTCTCTCTGACCCTCCCCGGATCACACTCTATCTCAAAAATAAAATAAACGGACATTAAAAAACAACAACAACAAAAAGCCAGCAGCCCTGAGAGCCTAGGTAGGGCCCCCCTGTGAAAGAAGCAGGGGTTGCCCAAGGACGCTTCCTTGTCCCCGCCTGTCCCCACGGAGTGGCAGGGAGGCCCCTGAGGGACGCGGTCCCTGGCAGGCAGGCAGGCAGGCAGCAGGGGCGCGTGTGCACGTGTGGAGGGCGCGACTGCCGCCGTCTCTCAGGACGTGCCCGGGCCCGCCCCACGCGGCCCTCACCTCCCCACACACGTAGGTGACCACCGGTCAGAGAAAGCAGCAAACGGACTCCCTGAAAGGAGCGTGGAACGCAGAAGGCAGAGGGAAAACGGACTCGAGAAACAGCCGCCTCGCAAAACATCCGGTCCCAACAGTTTCCTTCCGTCTAAATCAGCAAACACTGACTCGACCGGTACGTGAGCTTACCACAGGGTCCCGGGGTACCAGGGCACAAAGGGGAAGCTCAGGGGCCGAGAAGTCAAGAGCGAAGGAAGGCAGAGGCGCGCGCACGCACGGTCCACACGGCGGACACAGAGCCCGCAGCCGCCACGGCACCAGGCACAGAAAGCTCAGGAGTATCCAGGCCAGGGGGCCAGCCAGGAAGGCGGAGCCCGAGACAGTGAGGCAGAAGGAACAAGCAGGGATGACAGCCGCGGAGGCCTGACGGGGCTCCGGGCAGAGCTGCGCCGGACGGCACCTCGCCACGCCTCCCAGCACGAGGGACACCGTGAACCAGAAGGGCTGCCGTCCCAGGAAAGCACATGTAGGCCAAGGACAGGGGCAAGGCAGAGGAGGCCCACGCCCACCGCCCGGGGCCCCCGCGACAGGGCGCCTCGATGGGGCAGAGCAGGCAAGAAACCGTCCCCTGACGGTGGCCCGCTGGGCAGAAGGCCCCGGGACCTGCAAGAACCCAGGACCCGGGGTTTCCGGCTGAAGGAGGCTACAGGGAGAAGCGAAGCTAACGGGACAGCAGGGGCTCGGGTCCCCAACGCGGAGGAAACGCCGTGTCCACACCGTCTCGCGTACGACGAACAAAATCAAGAAGGAGGGCGGGAAGGAGACGCGGCGAGCCCGCTGCCCTCCGCGCGTCCTTAGGCTGGGATCAAAGGCGCGACCCTCACCACGAGAGGGACCGACACTGGCAACAAAGCCACCCAGAACCAGGCAGGGGCGGGAAGGCGAAGGCATCACTCTCCTCGCTGCGGCCAGGGGGCAGCACACCCTGGGCCAAATCCCGCCCGCCGCCTGCTTTCGCACAGCCCGAGAATCAAGAATGCTGACCGTTTCTTGTTGGGTTTTCTTCACTTTTAAATGGAAAAAATAACAAAAGAAGAAGATTTCAGGACAAGTGAAAATTCCACGGCCTTCCCGTTTCAGTGCCCCCAAGTACCGGTTTTACTGGCACGTGGCCACGCCTCTCGGTTTACAGGTTCCCAAGGCGACAGAGCCGGGTGATGGGACAGAGACTGCCCCCCCCCCCCCACAAGGCTGCCCCACCGCCTGGCTCTTTGTGGAGAAGGTTTACAGGCCCCTGGGTTGCAAGAACAGAGAAGCAGGTGTCCTAGGTGGAGAGGCAGTCGTACGGGCAGCGACGAGAACTCCAGGCAGACTGGTTACAAATCCTCCAAACTACCGGGTGACACGAACACGAAGAAACCATAGTTTTTACGGTAAAAACACAACGCAGACCGTCCTCGTGTGTTTGCTGTCACGCACGCCCACACACGTACGTGCGCGCAGGTGTGACCTGCCGCGGAAAGGGACGCGGCGCCCGGCGCCGGCTCTCGTCGCCCGCCCTCGGCCAAGCGCCACCGCCCCCGGGGCTCGTCCCCACCACCGGGTCCCACAGGGACAGGGGCCGCGGAACTCATTTGTGACTCCGGGCCCACAGGAAGAACTCCGTAACGTCGGCTGAAAATGAGGTCAGAGCGGCCCCGCGAACCCACGAATGGGTGCCCGCCGCCCCCGGACACGGTCACGCCAGACCCGGGGCCGCGGGGCACACACGGGGCCGAGGCTGGTGGAAAGCGGCACCGGGCCCAGGGCGTCACCCACCTTGGCCAGGCCCGCCCGGTGGGCTCCCTGGGACTCGATGTAGGCCACGTATTTGTTGAAGTCCTTGAATTCTTCCATGGTCGGGCGGAACGTCATGATTTTACAGCTCGGGTTCTGGGCCCCGTGATCCTCAGACCCCATGGCTGCAGCCGAGGGACCGTCACACCTGCGAGGGAAGGACGAGAGAGCGTGAGCGTGTCAGTGCCGCCACCGTTCCCAACACGCTAAAGATACCGCGGCCCCGGGAAGACAAAGGCAGGGCCCGCGCAGCTAGGCCAGGGCCAGAGAGGAGCCTGGGAACAGACTCCATCTCCGCACTGGCACAAAAAATCAAAATGACTTCAACTAATTAAAAACAGAGGCGCCCTAGTTCTCAAAGCCAACGCACCACTGGCGGCCAGAGCACTAATTTCAAAGCAAGGGCCCCGAGAAAGCAAGGCTGCCCTTCTGGGGGATTTTGGATCCAGGTTCGCCAGCATCAGCTTCCAATCGACGCGTCTACCTCGGAGCCGATACCCGCGCCCGCGGCAGCCGCGGCAGAGGCCCTCGGAGGTGAGTGAGGCCGTGTGTGGGTGTGCCCTTCACGGTGTGCACCCCCGAGCCAGCAGGAGAACCCCTCCCCCGGGCGGCCCCGCTGTGAGCGGCGCACGGAACGCTCGAGCGAGCGTTCCAGGGGTTAAGGGGACCCAGCGAGGCAGTCGGTGGCCCATCCCAAGCAGGGAGGGGCTTGGTGACAGGCTCTGGGGAAGGGTCCCTATTGTCAGATTAAGTTCTCCAAACTCGAGGGACAAAGACCAGCCTCCCTCCAGGATCTGAGAAAGGTCGGAACCCAAGTGCACACAGACCTGAGAACTTGGAAAGCAATTAGCCAGACCCCCCACGTAAGGGGGGCAATGAAAAAGAGGGGCAGGAAGCCGCCAGGTCCTGGAAGGACGCGACGCAGCCTCCCCAAAGGCACTCCCCTCCGCAGGCACTAGAGGGCAGCACGAGCCCAGGAATCTCTGCTCGGCCATCGGAACCGGCTGGGCAGGTTCTGGGGCCCTGAGCACCCCTTCCAGGCCCCTGAGGGTCCTGTCACGTGCCGGGCGGGGGGGGGGGGGGGGGAACGGAGGTCATCACTGTCACCCGGTGTGCATAGCAAGGTCCAAAGCTTTTCCCTGAGGGGCGGCCACAAAGCTGAAGTGTGCATGGCAGGCCACAGACACCTGTGACAATAGGTGACAGCCGTCCTGGGTGGGATCACAGGGAACCACCATGAAAACGCGGCTGTATAAAGGGAGAAGGATTGTCGCCAACCTTCCTCCAGGGCAGCTATAGGTTCTGGCCACAGCCGGGCTGCCCGCCCAGGAGACCGCCCCCTGGAGCCCTGACCAGCCCCATCCCGGGGACTGAGCAGCACGGGACTGAGCGGCACGCGACCCCAACCCAGCCCCGTCGCCCGCAGCCAGGGCCTGGGACCCAAATCCCCACCCAACCCCCCGCCCTCTCCCCTCCAGCCCAGAGGTCACGGTGCAGGGCTCGCTTACACTTACAACTTCTGTTGCTGCACAGAAGCACAGGTTGTGTCTGTCCTGCGGGAGCCCATGGCCCCGGGGCGGGGGTTGGGGAGACCCTGACTGGACCCTCTTGGAACGTCGGCACGGACTGAGCTTTGCAGGGAGCCGCAGAACGGGAGACTGAGGAGACCGCCCTGTGCGGGGACCTCAGCCGAGACACCAGCTCTAACACCACGAGGACAGGCTGCAGCTGAGGCTCGTGGGCCTTTGTCTGCCCTCAGCCCACAGGCCACCCCCTACCCTGCCGCCCCCCACCCGTCTCCCACCACCCTGCCACCCCCTCACCCCACGCCCTGCCACCCCCACCGCGTGGCGCGGTGAGTCCCTGGGGATCCCGCTGACCACCCAGCTTGTAGGGATGAGCGACCCCGCCCCCCGCTGGACACGACCACCCGGCCACGGCTGTGGGTCCTGAGCCCCCAGCCCGCCGTGGACAGTGCCCAGGCTGGCTGCCAGCGGCCACATTAGCACCCAATGGTCCCCAGCCCTGCCGTTCGTGACGGACGTGGGTGACCCATCGCTCCACACACTAAACTCGTTTTTCGTCGTTCACCGAGGCCACACGCAGGTAGGTGGCAGGGCCCGGGTCCCCACACCCGACAGCTCCCGCTGGTGGCTTGGCCGGTGCTGGCCGGCAGCTCGTCTTCCTGCCGGGCCAGCTCACGAGTGGCCTGCGGGGGTGGGCGCACCGGTCACCACCAGCTGTGTCCCCTCCAGCGGAGGCCGCCTCCGGCCCCGTCCGCCAGCCGGCCCCGACGGTGGGAGAGGACACCGGGCGGTATGCCCGCCATCTCGCCGCGACCGGCCTGCCCCGGGCGGAGCGGGGGCCGCCTCGGGTCCTGCCCGCACGAGCTCCCTCGCGCTTCGGAAATCACGATGCGGAGATGAGCTTCCCGTCCGGGAGGCGGAAAAAGCGGATGGCAAGACGGCAGGCGGGTTTTCGGCACGCTCTACTCCAACCACCGCCGTCCTCTCGATTCAGCTCGGCGGTGGATTCTGTGTGACTTTTCTTCTGTCTTATTTGTGCCTTTCGAAATGAAGGTTTTGAGTAGGTAAACAGAAAGAGGAAAATTAAAACGGTCTCTAATCCCAACCCTCCATACCCTTGACACGTTCTTTGAAGGCAGGCAAATAAAAATCATACGTGTACGTACTTACGAAACGGAAAAGGAATCTCACCGAACAGCAGCCCTGGGCCAACCTTCCAGTTTATTGGAAACATGGGACGGGGGGGGGGGGGGGGGGGTGGGGGGAAGGACCACCCTGAGGGAACTTGCAGAACGGTCCAGAAAGAGCGGTGGACTCTTTACAAGTCGGCGCCAAGCCGAAAAGCAGGCACGCTGACGATGTAATAAGAAAAAGACAGAGCCCAGTAAAAAAGCGCACAAAGGACATTTCTTCAAAGAAAACGCACGCACGGCCAACGATCCCATGAAACGCTGCTCAGCATGATTAGCACGAAACGTAGAGCGAAACCTCAGCGAGGATGCTACCCCCCCACCAGGACGGCCGTGAGAAAAAGGACGGACGATGACAAGTGTTGGCAAGGGGGTGGGCAAAGCAGAACTCCGACACACGGCTGGCGGGGACGGAAAGCGGGGCAGCCACCGTGGAAAAGTCCGGCGGTTCCTCAGCAAGTGACACGCAGAATTTCCCAGGTGACCCAGCAATTCTGCTCGTAGACGTACGCCCAGGGGACGGGAAAACGTGTGTCCACGCAAAAACTCACACACCCGTGTTCGGAGCAGCGCTACTCACAACGGCCAGAAGGTGGGAACCACACAAGTGTCCGCTGACCGTTGCACAGATACGCACAACGTGTCCACCGCGCACAGCACGTCCCTCGGCCGCGAGCAGGAGCGACGCGCCGACACCCAGTGCTCCGCGGACGGACCCCGAACACATGACGCTCAGGGAGGGAACCGGACACGAGAGGCCACGCGGGGTGTGGGTCCACGTGCGTGAAACGTCCAGAACAGGCTCCTCCACGGACAGGGAGCAGATTAATGGGTTTCGGGGGCCCGTGGAGGGGGTGGGGTGACTGTTGATGGGGATGGGGCTTCTCTTCTGGGGCGACGGAACGTTCTGGAATTATTGTGGCGTGGTGATGGTCACACAACTCTGTGAATACGGTAGAAACCATGGAACTGTATGCTCTAAGTGGGTGCCCTTTATGTGTGAATTACGGCTCAATAAGGCTGTTACTACCCCCCACTAAAAATAAAGTAGAGGCGAGCGGAGGGTGGCAAGAAGGAAAGGGGAGGAAAGTTCTGCCCCTGGACAAACCACTGCAACGGGCTCAGAGACGTCGGCGTGCCGTGACGGAGGAGGCAGGCTTCGGGAAGACATCCGGGGACCAGTGCGGAAATCCGGACAAGGGCTGGATGTCAGGCGGCATGAGGGAACAGCGGTTCGTCTGGGGGTGCGGTCATGATGTCGGTGACACTTCAAGAGGCTTTGTTAAAATCAAACGGGCGTGGCGAGCGCGACCGCTCGCTGCCCGCCGGGCCCTTCTCACGCTGTTTCCCGTCAGGGCTCACACACCTGCCTTGCTGGCCTGGGCCGCGGCCGGGCACGCCCTTCGATGGGGACCCCCTTGTCCCGGTCTCCCGTGCCGGGACGCGGAAGGCCGTTCCTCTGGGGGACACGGGGCAGGGAGGGGATCTTTCCCTTCCATGCTTACAAAACCACGCAAAACTTCTCACGCTCATCGGCTCCAAGGGCACGAAGCTGGCATGTCTCCACTCACTCTGTACGGCCCCCACGGACACGGCCCGGGACCGCCCGCCTGCCGCTGGGGCCCGGGCGCCGGGCATCCCCCTTGGCCGACCGGGGAACAGGTGGTTTTAGGTCCTGGAGCTGGAAGTGGCCGAGTCGGGGACAGACAGACAACAGCACAGAGTGGTGAGCGAGGACTCCGAAGACAAAGCCAGCGTGTGACAGGACAGCACCGGGAGGCGGGGGTCTGTTTGGCCAAAACCCAATGTCCAATTCGGTCAGGGTGCAAATCACACGGAGGTCAGGGGCGAGAGAAAATTCCAGGCAGAGGGAAGAATCTTGGCGATGGCGGGGAAAAGGTGAGTGGACGGCGAGCCGGGAGGGCCACGTGACGGGGCGCGTGCTATACTGGGTTGACCGGGAAGCCCCTGGGAGTTTAGGGCAAGGGCACTAAGGGGTTAAAGACCCCATTAACATCCTGAGAAAGCCCTCTCTGGCGGTGGGAAATGGACTACAGCCAAGGCCGGCCTCATGGGCTCAAGACCCAGGCAGTCACCCCTGGCCCGGGTTTAACACTCGGCCGTTGCCCACTTGAAATTATTCCATTTTACATTTTTTTAAAGTTTACTTATTGAGAGAGAGAGAGAGAGAGAGCAGGGCAGGGTCAGAGAGAGAGAGGAAGAGAGAGAATCCCAAGCCGGCCCTGCCACCATCAGCCCGACGTGGGGCTCGAACTCATAAACGGTGAGATGGTGACCCGAGCTGAGATCGAGAGTCAGACGCTTAACTGACTGAGCCACCCAAGTGCCCGAAGTTCTTCCATTTTAGACCGAGAGGCCTAAGGGTCTCACTTCGTCCTGGGCCCGACAGACACTACAGTCAGGCCCGGCTGCAGGGGGCCAGTGTGGAAGCCGGCAGACAAGGCAGAGCCAGGGACAACAGTAGAGTCAAGGGGGCTGGATGATTTCAAGGGCAGAGGCAAGGGTGGGGAAGGAGGAGCCAAGGGCAGGGAAGACCACCGGCCCGGCCGGCAGAAGGTGGGGTGGGGGGGCAGGTGGGAGAGGTGTGGGTAAGATTGTGGTGGGCAGCAGAATACCCCCCAGACGGCCACGTCCTAGTCCCCGGGACCCAGGACTGTGGCCCCTTCCACCACAAAAGGGACACTACAGAGCCTGACCTGGGGATGATCCTGGATCCTCATGAGAGAAGAGACAATGCAGGGGCAGAGGCTGCATGGATCCAAAGAAGGGCCCGTGCCAGGGAAAGCACCCAGTCCTCTGAAGCTGAACAAGATCAAGATCACTTCCCGGGGGGGGGGGGGGGGGGGGGGGGGGGTGGGTGTCTGCGTGGCTCAGTGGGTTAAGCGTCCGACTTCGGCTCAGGTCATGATCTCACAGTCCCTGAGTTCAAGCCCCACGTTGGGCCCTGTGCTGACAGCTCGGAGCCCGGAGCCTGCCTCGGATTCTGTGTCTCCCTCTCTCTCTGCCCCTCCCCTGCTCATACTCTGTCTCTCCCTCTCTCTCTCAAAAATAAATAATCTTAAGAAAAATTAAAGTTTATAGCAGCGCTTTCAACAATAGCCAGATTATGCAAAGAGCCTAAATGTCCATCAACTGACGAACGGATAAAGAAGATGTGGTTTACAGATACAACGGAATACGACTTGGCAAATGAGAAAGAATGAAATCCGGCCATTTGCAGCAACGTGGATGGAACCGGAGGGTATTATGCTGAGTGAGATAAGTCGGTCCGGAAAGGACAGATACCGTATGTTTTCACTCCTATGTGGATCTTGAGAAACTTGACAGAAGACCATGGGGGGGGGGGGGGGGAAAAAATAGGTACAAACAGAGAGGGAGGGAGGCAAACCGTAAGAGACTCTTAAATACAGAGAACCGAGGGTTGATGGGGGTGGGGGGAGGGGAAAGTGGGTGGTGGGCACGGAGGCGGGCACCCGTTGGGATGAGCCCTGGGTGTCGCTGTATGGAAAGCAATTTGACAGCAAGTATTTTCGTTAAAAAAAGAAAAAAAAAAGAATCGTTCCCTTAAAAATTAATTAATTAATTAATTAAAATACGTTAAAATAAGTTTTTAAAAAACAGGAAAGAGAATCACTTCTGCCCTGACGTCTCCAGAAGGAGCCACCTGCCGACGCCTTGATTTCTGCCTGTGAGACTCACCCAGAAGTGTGGCCTCCCAGGCGTGGGAGAGAATCAAGTCACCGCGAATCCCTCAGGATTTCCACTCGTGTGACACCCCCACCCCCCGTGAGGCTCCCTGGGCTGTGGGAGCCACGGCCGCCTCACAGGAGGGGCACCCTGGAACCCCCGTCCCCTCCGCCCCTCCAAGCGCAGCCCGACCTCTGGCCGCACGCTCAGCAGGCAGGGGGCGCCCGCCTCCCGTCCCGGGGGTCCCCCCAGACCCGAGCCAGGCCCCGCCACCTGTGCAGAGGCAGGGCGACACCCTGAAGCCACAGGCAGCTGGGCTGTGCACTGGGTTCTTTCCCCTAACAGGAAGGGCGGCCCCGAGCCTCCTGGTGGGTTCCCTGGCTGCGACCCGCCTGACCTGTCACAGAAAGGAGAGTGTCCTCACTGCGAGGCCCAGAGCAGAGAGGCACCTATGCCGACCATCGTGGGGACACACGCTCCCATGGGCGAATTCCGAGTACATGAAGTTTATCTCCGTCAAGTTATTAACGTCTTTCCCCGCATGCCGCGGGCCTTCCTGGCCTGATGCCCTCCCGGCCACCCGGGACCAATGATCGCAGTATTTTAAGGGCAGCGCCCGGCTGTCGGGGGCAACCCCAGGTATCTCCTCCCCACACCCGGAAGAGGAACAAGCTTCGTCAGCCCAGGGATGTGTCGCAAGAGGGCGACGTTGGGCGGGGCTGCCCGGGGCTGCCTGTTTGGGTCGGGGCCATTCTCTGAGTCACGGTCACCTGGGCCCGGAGAAGGCCTGGCACCCCACCCGGGGGTCTTTAAACTCAGGGACTCGTGAGCTGTGGGGGGAGACACCGGCCGACCCCGAGGAGTCCTCGGCCACCACGGGCCCTACACGGCCTGGCGCCCCACCCCCCCCCGCCCCCGCTCTGCCCCAGCTGCCACCTGGTCAGGAGCAGAAGGCTGTCCCACATCTGGATCCAGCCCCAGGACAGAAGCCCCCTGGATCCTGATAGAGGGGCGCACTGAGCCCCGGAAGCCTCCCCGCAGACTGGGAACAAACACCTGAGGGGTGGGGCCCCCACAGCCAGCGCGCAATCCGCAAACCGGAACCAGAGGGGAGAGGATTGCTCCGGCCCAGGACGCAGCCTCAGGTTTTCTGACTGAAGGGCTCAGAGACTGACCCCAACGGATCATGAGGCCGGATGGCGGACGTTTTCCAGGATGTGGATGGGGGGAATCTGCACCTCTGAGGTTTTGATATGTAACATGCCCGAAAGTATGTCCTCTGAGCAAATGTGACCTTACGATGAAGGTTAACTGTGAGGAAATACAACCTTGAGAAATACTTAACTACCCTTGTCTTGGGAAGTAGCTGGGGCTCCATGAACATGATGTCTGAAAGTTCCCTGGGAACCCCAGTCCTTCTCGGGGAGGCCCATCCCCTGCCCCAACGGGGCCTCTCTCCCCCCAACCGCTCACCTCTACCTGCTCCTGCCAGGCTCCGGGCCAGGAGGTCTGGCCATCGGATGAAACGCCCAGTGACCCCCAGCCAGCCTGCCCCCACCTCGGCAAGGCTCCTGCTGGCACAGGACAGCTCCCGAAAGGGGGCGACGGCAGTCAGGCCCTGGAGCGCGATCGCGCCCCAGGAGGGGCCTCTGCGTCACCAGGACTCGAGGGGGAACTTACCGCAGAGGTGACACAAGAGCCCCCTCAACCTCATCTGGTCCCCCGTGTGGGCCCGGTGCTGTGTCACTGTGTCCCACAAGCGGCTGCAGAGAGGGCCAGGTGCCTGTGTGTGTGGTCAGGGTCCGGCAAGGAAGAGAGACCAGAAAGTCCTCCACATCCTCCTCCTCCTCCTCGGGGAGCATCAACTAGGCCCCAGGTTCTCCGCGAGGCACGGGCACGATCCCCGACCTCACAGAGCCCGCAAGCTGGGGACCCGGCCGACCCCCGTGTCACAGAACCCTCACCCTGCCTTGCCCTCGGGCCCACGGCACCACACGTGGGGAGGGCTCTGCGTGCGGGCCTCCAAGCAGCGGGAGAGCACTGGCCGGCGGGAGCACGGGGCCCAGGAGGACGGCTGACCAGGGCGGACAGCGGGCGGAAGTGCCGGGCACAGCCCGGGACGACACGGACTCCACAGAGGATGCCAGACTCGATCGGCCTCGGTGCCACAGAACCGGCCCGTCCGAGATGGCCACGGAGACAGAAGGGGACCGAGCAGGCAGAGCGCCTCCCAGAGGCAGGACGCCAGGAGGCCGGGCCGTCCCCTCTGGAGTCCCCTGCCTTTTCCGGCTTCCAGGGGCAGCGCATCCCTGGCCGGCGGCCCGTCCTCCGCCCTCACAGCCAGCGGCACGGGGTCTGCCCACGGCTCTGCCTCCGGCCCTCCGGCCCCCCTCGTACAACGACCCTTGTGTTGGCACCGAGACCCCATATAATCCAGTAACATCTCCCATCTCGGGGGCCTCAGGTAACCCCGTGTGCCAAGCAAGTCCCTCTTACCACGCGGGGGAGCACACACACTGCCAGGCTCCCGCGAGCGGGCCGTGTGCGCCTTCGGGAGGCACCACTCAGGCCACTCAGGTGCCATGTGAAAAGTCCATCGTGCAAAGAAAGAAACAGTCCCCGCGTCCCTCCAACCTGGGCGCTTTCTGCTGTGGGGCACATCTCGGGAAGACCAGCACATCCGCCTACGTTCACCCAGACAGGAGCACAGTTTCTAGAACGTCGGAAACGGGACCGGGCTACCAACCGTGGTCCGCAGGCCCTGTCGTCCCCGAACCTAAGCAGACGTGGACAGCGGCCCGGGCCACGGAGCAGGAAGAGCCGCCCTTACGCCGCAGGGTTAAGATCCCCAGGGACAGCCAGCGGCGGGGGCCGTGCAGGCGACCCCCGCCGACAACCTCAGCCTGCAAGTTCACGGTGGCGCTAGCGGGCCCGGGTACGGCGGCGGCTGTCCCGAGAGGAGCTCTCGCGCACGGCTGGGGGGGGGGGGGGGGAGGGGAAGTGGCACGGCCACTGTGGAACGCAGCGTGGCAGTAACTGAAAAGGTGACGCAAGGGCTGGGACCACGTGACCCAGCAACCCCACGGCCGGTGTCCACCCAAGAAGAACAAAACACACGTCGGCACAGAATCCTGTAGTGAACGTTCACAGCAGCATCGTTCGTCACACCCCCAAAGGGGAAAGAACCAAAATACCCGTCGACTGATGAACAGCTACACACGGTGTGTCCCCCACGCGTGGGGACGCGATCAGCCAGGAGCCGGAGCGAGGCGCCCACCCCCGCTGCCCCAAGGACGGACCCCGAACACGCGACGCTCAGGGAGGGAACCAGACACGAGAGGCCACGCGGGGTGTGAGTCCGCGTGGGTGAGACGTCCAGAACGGGCCCATCCGGGGACAGGAAGGGGGCTGGTGGGGGCCGGGGGAGGGGGAGGGACAGTGACTGCTTCACATACAGGTTTACGTTATAGGAGGAGTTTCTTTCTGGGGGGATAAAACGCCCTAGAATCAGATGGTTGCATAGCTCTGCATACATACTAAAAAATCACTGTACTTGGGCGCCTGGGTGGCTCAGGCGGTTAAGTGTCTGACTTCTGCTCAGGTCACGATCTCAGGCCTCATGGGTTCGAGCCCCGCGTCAGGCTCTGTGCTGACGGCTCGGAGCCTGGAGCCTGCTTCGGACTCTGAGTCGCCCCTTCTCTCAGCCACTCCCCCACTTGTGCTCTCTCTCAAAAGTAAGTAACATTTTAAAATATATACTAAAATTTAAAAATTTAAATAAAAATCACCGTATCGTACACTTTAAAGGGTGACTGTTATGGTATGCGAATTCCGTCTCCCTAGGGACGAATGGACCTGCCAGACCACAGGGAACCGGTCTGCTTTCTCTCAAGGATTCTAATCTCCCTGAACGCCCCAGGCCTTTTGGAAGAAGGAACCAGGAGTCTAAGTTCATGTCTCCCCCTCCGCCAGAGGCCCTTTTCAGTCGTGGCGCTCAGTTTCTTCATGAAGCTACAAAATGGGCTGACCAAGGGAGAGGGCAGGTCAGGATGACCGCAGCGAGGGACCACTGAAGGTTAATCTAACCGCACGGAACGAGGTACGCACACAGAACATGCCACACTGAGCTGGGTACAAAGAGATGGCCACGTTTTGGAGATCTGGCCGTCTTCCGACAAAGCACAAGCTTTAAAGGTAAAAGCAACGCCTTCGGAGACACAGAGCAGATCGTTTCCGAACCCGTCCACGAAGGCCTGGCCCACCGGGCCCCGGCAAGCGACAAACTAACCCAGACCAAGGCCGACACACCTTTTCTGTACAGGATCACACGGTAAATATTCCCACCTACATTCTCGAGCTCGACTCTCTATTCTCAGGCTCGAGCCGACAGAGGCGATCTGTCCAGGCACGCCGCACTCTGTGTGCCGATAAAACTTTACTTGCAAAAACAGGCAGGGGGGCCAGATCGGTCCACCGACCAGTTAGCTGACCCCACCCCCAGATGCCTGAAGCCTACCCCTTAAGCAACAAAACCTTTTCTTCACCTCTCCTACAGGGGACCTGAGTTCCACTGCCCACCTCCCTGATTTCCCAAATCACGACAGAGCAGAAAAAGCCACACTCCGGCCCACGCTTGGCCCAATTAGCTACACGGCCTTGGAGCCCAACACTGAACACGAGGTAGCCATTCTCGGGGCACCAGGGAAAGCCACCGTGGGATGGCCAGGAGCACACAGGGCTGTTCGCCCCACACTGGCCAACCCCCTGCCGCCGGTCACCCCTCACAGGCCACACACGCTCTGTAGATGTGAGCCGGGAGGTGATGAGGTTGTTCGATCTCTTACGAGCCCACCATTGGCCCACCATCTGAGGCCACCTCTTTAAAACCCTCTGTCCCGGGTTTATTAGGAAAGTACAGGAGGAGGCAGAATGCCCGGAGTGAACACCCGCAGCAGCTGGGCAATGCGATTCTTTTCGAGGTATTTTTATCGTATTGTATTCGTAATTTTTTAATGTTTATGTGTTTTTTGAGAGAGGGGGAGGAGAGAGACAGACAGACAGACCGAGAGTGTGAGTGGGGGAGGGGCAGAGAGAGAGGGAGACACAGAATCGGAAGCAGGCTCCAGGCTCCGGGCTGTCGGCACAGAGCCCGAGGTGGGGCTCGAACCCACAAACGGCGAGATCGTGACCTGTGTCGATATTGGACAGGTAACCGACGGAGCCACCTAGGTATAAAAGAGCCCAAAAGTATTTTAAAGGGGCACCTGGGTAGCTCCGTCGTTAGGCATCTGACCGTTGATGTCGGTTCAGCTCACGAGCTCACAGTTTGTGGGATCGAGCCCCATGTCAGGCTCTGTGCTGACAGTGAGGAGCCCGCTTGGGATTCTCTCCCTCCCTCTGTCTCTCGCACATGTAGGTATGTGCACACTCTCTCTCAAAATAAATAAAGAAACAGTTTTTTCTAAAAACGGCATTTTAGGGGGCACCCGCGTGGCTCGGTCAGTTAGGCGCCCGACTCTCGATTTCAGCTCAGGGCGTGATCTCGCGGTTGGGGAGTTTGAGCCCCACGTCGGGCTCTGCACGGACAGCACAGATTCTCTCTCTCCTTTTCTCTCTGTCCTTCCCCCCCGCCAAAAAAAATAAATAAATAAACATTTAAAAAAAGGTATTTTAAAGTAATTCTCCATTTTTAGAGCCCCCCCCCCCCCCCACTTCTCCACTGTGACTGGTCACCATTTCCTGCAGGGCGTGCTTTCGGGTGAACGTGCCCCTGGATGAGCCAGGTCCTGATCCACACGACGCAGATGGGGCAGCTCAAGCGGGGCGATGCCCGCGTCCCCCGAAATGCGCCATGGCGAGGCGCAGCACTGTCACTCCGACGCCGAAGGACGGGAGCGCGAACGGGAGCGCCGCACTAGAGGAGGAGCGGCCACCAGAGCCACCCCGAGGGTTCTGGGCTCCTCTGTGCAAAGGCTCCCGGGCCCCGGACACCCCTGAACTCAGGGCCCAACAGCAGCCGCCTTCTCCCAGCAGCGTGCGTGCGGGCCTGACGGGCTGCCCCGGGGGGAGCCGCGGCCTTCAGTGCCTCGCTCTCCTGTGGCCACCCGGGCCTGGGGCCTGAGCACTTACTTCAGAGTCCCGGTCGTACTGGAGAGCCAAGGCCGCGGAGGACAGGCGCCCCGTAGCTGGCAGGGGTTTCTATCAGGTCCCGGCAAGGGTGATGGTTCCTACGGTGCACAAAATAAAAGCACGATGAGCTAAACGGATTGCGTGCCTAAATCTCAATTCCAGACTCTACTCCTAACAGCTGCGTGTAGCCCAAGGATACTGCCTTTACCCGGACATTTCCAAATCCTTGCCAATTTGCAAGAACAGTAAAATCATAGCTATAAGCGCTTTCCCCATTGAAGTCCTGCAGCAACTGCCCGTTTTAGGCTCAGCCCCTAAAAATCAGTAGCTGAGGAAGCGAGGGCTCCATGAGATAATCAAATCAAACCAAAGGAGCTTCTGGAAACCTTAAGGTTCCGGCAGCTCCTCAGAGGTTTGTGAGAAGTTCTGCCTCCTCCAAAGCCCCCCAGTCAGAAAGGCACCCCTCCAAGGAGGAGAGTCACAGGGACAACACGTATGTCTGGCGACCCCCGATGACACCCCCGGCAGGCGGAGAGCACAGGCAGAGGACAGGGCAGGGGCTGTACAGGGCCAAGATCCCACGGAGGGCAGGGTCCGAGCCAGTGAATGCACCGCTGGGCACAGAGACACCCCAACACCATGGAGTGGACACAGGACAAGACTCCCAACCTTCGGTGTAGCCCCGGCACCTTGGACAACCCGGGCTATCAGCTCTCCCGGATGCTCCCACGTTTTCTCTTATTTTTGTCGGGTTTTTTAAATTCCTGAGCACGACCCCATTAAACAGATCACAGGGTCTCTTCCCAGGTCAGACCCCCGGGTTGAAAGCGTCAAGCTGTGGGACTGCCCGACCTCGGGCTGCACCCCTCTTCTGGGCAAGGTAAATAAACTCCCGAGGCCTCCCCGGCCTGCGCCTGCGGCCCCCCCCCCCCCCCCCGCCCCCCCCCCCCCCCCCCCCCCCCCCCCCCCCCCCCCCCGCAGCTGCTGCCTCCCCCTCCACAGCCCCGCTAGCACCTGCCGGAGGCAAGGCTCAAGTCTGAGGACCCCTCCCTGGAGGTGTGGCTGGCAGAGCCCAGCCCCCGGGGATGTCCACGCCCTCAAGCCCTCATCCCTGCAACCTGAGGCCGCACTCCCTTCCGCAGCAGAGGGGACTCTGCAGGTTAAGGACCTTCAGGAGGGAAGATGACCCTGGGTCACGGGCGGAGCAGGAGGGTCAGAGAAGGCGACGCGACAACAGGAGCAGAGGCCGCACCGTCACACTGGGAAGGAGGAAGGTGGTGCCCCTCGAAGCCGCACAGGCAAAGAACGGACTCCCGCCGGAGCCACCGGACGGAGCCGGCCCTGCCCACGCCTCGGCGGCAGCCCCGTGAGACCCATGCCGGCGTCCTGGCCTCCCGATCGGGGGCATCGGTGTGCGCGGTTTTCAGTCACTGAGCGTGGTTCCCCGTTACAGCGGCACAGGGACACCCACACGGTGGCTTCTGTGCGCATTTCCCGCATTTCAGGGGCGTGGAGAGATCTCTTCACTTCCACTGACCGAGCGGGCTCTAGGCCGCGAGCTGCTGGCCTCGGGCTTTTTTGCTCCTGTGTCGAGGGGATCACGTGTCTCCCTCCTCGCTCGTGACGGTCTCTGCACGGGCTGTTCCCACGCTGGGCATGGGCCACACCCACCAGCACGTGGTCTGAAAGGCAGAGACCACCAGGGCCCGTGGTTCTCAGCTGGACAGAACCAGCGCTGCCGGGCCACCAAGACCATGGGTCCCACTACCCTCCTGCTCCGGGGGACAACGGCACTGACCCCCGAGCTGGGAGGCCGGGGTCAGGCCCCAGTTCTGTGGCCACAGCCCAAAGACAGCCTCTGTCCACCTTGACCCATGTCCACAGTGACCAAGGGGCCAGGCCCACCCGCCTCCACTGCTCCTTCGGGGGCCGCGTCCCCTCCCCCCCCCCACCCCCCCCACCCCCGCACGGCTGGCCAGCAGCCACCCTGGAGGTGCTGGGATGCCAGAGCCTGGCCTCAGGGCCCTGAAGCGTGGGCTGGGCACAGTGACAGCCTCCCAAACAGGACAGCATGGGAACAGGGAACAGAGTGAGCTTACAGTGGAGACACCGGAGGGCCCACCTCAGCCGGGGGACCAAGGCCAACACCGCGGTGACAGCACGCACCCCCGGGGTGGTGTCAGGGGGAGGGCGCTTCACTCGGGGGGTCCTCCTCCCTAAACCCATCGCCCCAGTCTCACCATGAGAAAAGCCGCAGACGCACCCAAGGAAGGGCCTTCTAGAAAACCCCTGCCCGGGCCTCTCGAAACCGTCACGGAGCATGGAGCTGAACAGAGTGCGGCCTTTACTTACTAAGAATGTATCAACATTGGTTCATTAACTGCAACAAATGCTCCAGCCTGAGAGGAGGTCCCAGTGGGGAGACCGTGTGGGGTGCAGGGAGCACTCTCAATTTCTCTGTCCCAGCAAGATGCTTTAAAAAAATAAAGTCTAAGTAACGTTTTTAAAGAAAAACAAAACAGAAAGGCCCGGGGAAGGCAGGCTGGGTTTGATGCTTCCTGTGGCCCGGGCTGGCCCGGCCCAGCCGCTGACCTCACTGTGGGCCCCGGGAAATCTGGGGCGCTAAGAATAGAACCCGGGAGGGGAGTCCGGTTGCAACAAGGTAAGAGCCTGCAGTGGCGACCTGAGACATCAGACATCGATGTCCGTAAAAGGCACCGTCTGACCATCCCTCCTTTAAAAAGGCACAATCTGACCACTGGAAGAGGCTGCTACTCTGACCGCGGGCACGCAGAGGTTGAAGCAGCAGGCTGGGTGGTGTTCGATTCACGCCACCCCCCACCCCCCACCCCCCGCAAAGGGCAGGCAGGCGGGGCCAGGAAGCAGCAGGAAACAGGGAAAGAGCCAGCTGCACCTCAAGGCTGAGGCATTAGGGACTGCCACCACCTGGTGGCCTCTCTGGGGAACCCCCTCCTTGGCTGGGTAAGGAACCCCTGAGTCCCCTGGTCCTACCAGCTCTCAGCTGTCCAGGGCTGACCCTCAGGGAAGGTCTGGAGGGCTGGCCCACACCAGACCACACTGCCCATTCGTGCCCTGGAGCTGGGCCCGGGTTTTGAGAGGCAGAGCGCTGACTGGGCAGCCTCCGGGCCAGATGGGAAGGGAGCCCTCACCTACTCATTCAGCTACCTGACCAGGAGGACCGGACGCCCAACTCTGCCTGCTCGTCCACGGCCACAAGCCCCAGGTGGCCCTCAAAAGGGGCCTGGCATCCCCTGCTCTCCACCCAAGCCTACAGGGGCTATTCGTGCCCCTCACAAGGCAGGGAGACCCCCAAAGCCTCAGAAGGTCCACCGACCTGAACACACTGTCGTCAGATCAGTATGAACTCCGGCCTTCTGAACAACGTACATACACAGACAGATGGACACAGAAATAAACACAGGCGCGCACGGAGGCACGCGTGGGTTCGGATTCCCATTTCCAAGCTCTCGACTGACAGGAGAGGCCCCGACACCCCCCGACACCCAGCTCACCGTTCTCAAATACCCTTCTCCAACGTGGAGAGGTGTCCTATTCCGGGGCGGAGGCAGGAAATATACAAGGTGAGCCGAGAGAGCATCTCGAGCACCTCGAAGGAGCAGGAAGGAAGGCAACCCTCCCTAGAGGGTGCGGTCACGAAGGAAGGACACAGGACCCCAGTCGAGGAGCGCCCGATGGCCAAAGCCAAGGGCAACTGAGGCGACAAAATGGTGACGGTGCCGGACTTACAACGCGCAGGACAGAATAAATGCTCCTAAATCTTCACTGGCGCAAAATTCAAAACATACCATAAATGAGGCGGAAGCGGCCGCCCTCTTCCACCAAAGAATTCCAATTCACAGATGGAGAAGCAGCCAGAGTCACAGGAAAAACCAGCGCAGGGAGATGCCCAGCAGGTGCTGCGACGGACGGGCACAGGTGTGAGAGGAAAGAAGGCATCTGCACAGTCTCCAAGTCCCGAAGGGAAAAGCGGCACCTTTCCCCGCACACTCCCCGGCGGCGGCACCACCGTAACCGCGGGATGGGGGCTGACGTCACCCACCGGCAAAGAGACACAGCGGCTGGCGGCAGAGAGAGCTCAGCCCGTCCCACACCGCGTGACCTGCATCCGAACCCCAGAGAACACCGGGCACGAGGCAAGTTGAGGGACGTCCCGCAGGATCCCCGACCAGCGTTCTCCAAAAGCATCGAGGTCACAAGAGATCAGCAAAGACGGAAACGGTCCCAGCCCCAAAGAGCCGGAGGTGTGATGGCTAAACGCAACACAGGGTCCCAGGTGGGGCTCTGGGGCAGAACGGGGACACGCGTGTGACAGCTGGCGGAATCCAAATAAAGGCTGTGGTTTGGTAAATACTCTTGCTCTGCGCTGCCTGCGTCGTTTGGGTTCCTCTGCACTTACGTTCCATGCTAGCTGCGGGGAGGTGGCTGAAAAGTACCCGAGAACTCTCAGAGGCTGTCTTTGTAACATTTCAATCCATCTAAAATTGTTTCCAAATAAAAACTCAAAAAAAAAAAAAAAAAAAGCCAACCTTTACCTCTGTCCTCTGAAGCTCGCTGCACAGCAGGTTTTAGCTGATAGAAGAGAGCGGCTGTAAAAAGATCCAGACCGATAAGCGAAGAAAAGCAAGCTGACGCCACAGTGCAATCTAGTTTCGGGACCCACGGAAGACCCAGCCTGCCGAACCCAAGTTTCAGATCCTTCCTGTCTGCAAGAGGCCAGGAAGCGACACGTCTCATCGATCTTCCCATACTGGCCAAAGACCCTCTTACTCACAGCCTCGCGCCAAACCCTCCGTATCCTGAGGGACACTGAAACCCAACTGTGGAACGTCGTGAGGGCTCAGTCAGGGACGTGGCGGGCGCCCCAGGCTGTGTGGATCCCGACGAAGAAGGGTCTGGTCTCGTTACGTGGAGACGTAAGAACCACATTACCTTCCTTGGTGCCCACCCCCAACAGCAGACACGACTCAGGATGACAAAACTTACAGTAAACTAGACAGTGTGGCACCAGCACGAGGACGGACACAGAAATCGACACAAGAGATCGACAGTCCAGAAATAAATCCACACTTGTGTCTTAATTGTTTATTTCTTGTGCAAAAGAGAGAGAGCGCTCGAGCGTGAGCAGGGGAGGGGCAGAGAGAGAGGGGGACAGAGGATCCAAAGCAGGCTCCAGGCGGTCAGCCCAGAGCCCGATGGGGGCTTGATCGCATAAAGCGCGAGATCATGACCTGAGCCGTCGGGAGTCGGACACTCAACCGACTGAGCCACCCAGCCGCCCCTGGAAATAAATCTGCACTTGTAAAGCCAGCTGATTTTCCAGGAGCTGCAAGACCATTCGAAGAGGAAAGAACAGTCTTTTCAACAACTGGACACCCGTGCGAGAAAGAATGAAGGTGAACCCCTACCTCACACCACATGCAAAACTCACCTCAAAATGGATCCTAGATCTAAACGCAAGAGCTCAATCTATAAAACGCTCAGAAGACAACACATGAATTAATCTTTGTGACCACGGATTAGGCAATGGTTTCTAGATGCAACACCAACACCACAGCCACAGAGCAAGGGAGGAAAAAGGAGGCCAAAACCCCAGAGAAAGTGGTAACAGGGCAGTCGGGGCCTGTTCCTGAAATGATGACACTTTTCACACTATGTCCTCTGTTTTCACGAACTTTCTCCCTGGAGAGCATGGTGGTGTCGTGGGGACAACCACAGGCTCCAGAGGCCTGGGTCAAGCTCCAGTCATGTGAGCTGGGGCAAGTTCCTAACTGGGCCTCAGTTTCCTCATCTGTAAAGTGGGGTCACCATGTTAATGCCCTACTCGTGCAGTTGTGGGGGCTTAAATAAGGCAACCGACATAAGCACTTAAAGGAATCCCTGGCACACTGTAAGCCCTCTACAAATGGCACTTGTTACAGGCTCACTCAGCCTGGGGCACCTGGGTGGCTCAGTCGTTTTTAAGCGTCAACTTCAGCTCAGGTCATAATCTCATGATTTGTGGGTTCGAGCTCCACATTGGGCTTTCTGCTGTCAGTGCTGGATCTCTGCCCCCACTTCCCTCTGCCCCTTCCCTGCTTGTGCTCTCTCTCTCAAAAATAAACATTTTTACAAAATAGTATTTATTTCCAAAAAAAAAAAAAAAAAGCATCCAACTCTTGATTTCGGCTCAGGTCATGATCTCACTGTCTGGGGTTCGAGCCCCGAGTCAGGCTCTGTGCTGACAATCAGGCTCGAGCCTGCTTGGGACTCTCTCTCTCTCCCTCTCTCTCTGCCCCTCTCCCATGCGCTCTCGCTCTCTCTCAAAATAAACTTTAAAAAAAGGAAAACAGAGGCTCCCTCGGGGAAAGCGGGCAGATCTGGTAACACGTGGGGTGGCAAGACACCCTCACCGACCTGTGCTCCCCGTGGCCGCGCGGGGTGTCTCTGAAGGGGAACCTGGCCACACCTCTTTTTTAGAAAACGCCCACCTCCTACCAGCCAGCTGCCTTTACGTTCAGGACACACGGCCTCCCCGTCCGCCCAGACGCCTCTACAGGACCCTCCTCTGCAGGGTCTGGAGCATGAAAGGTGGCCAACATCTTGGCACCTGGGGGGGGGGGGGGTTGCTAAATACAGACTTCTGAGGGAGCGCCAGGGCCTGGGAAGTTTCTGGCCTGGTGTCCCGCGCTGTGAGATGCCTGGAGGTGATCGGCCCTGTTCTGCGGGACCCACGGCACGCACTTCACATGTTGGAAAGGAGCGAGCGTGCTCGTACGTGTCTTTCTCAACGGTGACCTCCTCCGGGCGGCTAGGGGCCACAGATCAGGGAGGGAGACAAGAGTAACATCTCGAAGCGCTGGGTAACGATGGACTTTCAATCAACGGTGCTGGGTCAACTGGGCAGCCCTTTCGGAAAAGGCAGTCAGACCGTACATCCCAATGGATGAGGGGTCTGCATGAAAAGCAGGTGACCACACGAGCGCTGGAAAAAAACACGCTGAGTCCCCCTCCAACTCAGCACCGAAAAGGCTTTCCAATTAGGACTCCAAATCCAGACACGATAGAAAAAGAAAGACCCATAAACTCTACTACATCAAAAATTATTTCAAAACACACATACTGCTTCAGGGCAAATAAACAAAAACAAAAAACCCCCCATTAAAAAGTCAAAACGCATGCTCTCTCTGTGCCCCTAACCCACTCACATTTCATCTCTGTCTCTCTCAAAAATAAACAAACATTAAAAAAATTTTTTTTTTTTAATTAAAAAGGGGCACCTGAGGGACTCAGTCAGTTAAGCGTCCAACTTTGGCTCAGGTCATGATCTCGCGGTTTGTGAGTTCGAGCCCCGTGTCAGGCTCTGTGCTGACAGCTGGGAGCCTGGAGCCTGCTTCCGATTCTGTGTCTCCCGCTCTCTCTCTGCCCCTCCCCTGCTCACGCTCTGTCTCTCTCTCTCAAAAATAAATAAACATTAAAAAAAATTTTTTTAATAAAAAAATAAAAAGTCAAAATACAACTGATGAAACTCAGAACAAACATTTATAAAAATACCACAAAGGGCACATGGCTAACCTCCCTAATGTACATGAGAGTTTTACAAGGGAGGAAAAGCAAGAAATCCCATTTAAAAAGGGGTGGAAAAGGTACACCTGGGTGGCTCAGCTGGTTGAACGTCCGACTTCGGCTCAGACATGATCTCACAGTTTATGAGTTCGAGACTCACGTCGGGCTCTGTGCCGACAGCTCGGAGCCTGGAGCCTGCTTCGGATTCTGTGTCTCCCTCTCTCTCTGCCCCTCCCCCACTCATGCTCTGTCTCCCTCTGTCTCAGAAATAAACAAACATTAAAAATAAATAAATAAAAATTTAAAACATTTTAAAAAGGGGTTAAAAGTATGAACAGGCAGTTCACGGAAAAGATGTAAAAATGGTCTCTGACATACTAAATACTGTTCAGCCTCCCTCATCATTCCCGAAATGCTAATTGAAACCACACAGCACATCCTGCTGGTAAGGCTGGGGGGACCAGACCTGTCATCCCACAGGGCCGATGGGAGTAAACCCACACCACCCGCTGGAAGCGAGCTGGGCAGAAGCTGACGAAACGCATCTACGCTTCACTTCTGGCCCCGCGATCTCGCTGCTAGAAATTCACCCCGAAGATGCTCTCCCGCGAATACAAAAGTACCTATACGCCAGGGCTTTCGCTGCAGGGCCGTTTACAACTGTAAGACACTGGAAACAACCTAAACGCCCAGACACAGGGGAGGCTGATGCGCAGAAGAGGACGTCGCCATGGCCAGGTGAAGAGGCTTCCAGGATATGCCCTTCGGTGAAAAGCGCGGAGTTCAAGTTTCCTATGTCACACTTAACGTGAAAAAGGTGGGGATAGGAGACGACACACACGTCTGCTCTTTTGAGGGGCAGTGAAAGGATAAGCCGGAGACGACTGAGATCATTCCCTGCAAGGAGGGGTGACATCTGTCTCCAGACGTCTTTCTGCACAGTCCTGCTAATGTCCCGCCTCCTGGATGAATGAATGAGTGCATGAATGAATGAAATCAACAAGAGTTGGGGAGGGGGAGGAATTCTCTACAAATACACACAGAAACAAATAAAACAAGCCAGATTTCAGGTAAATAAGATAACCACAGTAAAGAAAAAAGGAAGAACTAACCCAGGCCATTTTTAAACACAATTTGGGGGGCACCTGGGTGGTTCAGTCAGTTAAACGTCCAACTATTGGTTTCGGCTCAGGTCACGATCTCGCGGTTCGTGGGTTCGAGCCCCACGTCGGGCTCTGTGCCGACTGCTCGGAGCCCGGAGCCTGCTTCGGATTCTGTGTCTCCCTCTCTCTCTGCCCCTCCCTCGCTTGCACTATGTCTGTCTGTCTCTCTCTCTCTCTCTTTCTCAAAAATAAACATAAAAAAAAAAATTTAAGGGGCGCCTGGGTGGCTCAGTGGGTTAAGTGTCCGACTTCAGCTCAGGTCATAATCTCGCGGTTCGTGGGTTCGTGCCCCGCGTCAGGCTCTGTGCTGACGGTGAAGAGCCTGCTTGGGATTTTCTCTCTCTCCCTCTCTCTCTCTGACCCTCCCCACTCGTGCTCTCTCTCTCTCCCTCTCAAAATAAACAAATAAACATTTTCAAAAAACCACAATTTTGCAACCATATGCCTTGGAAATAAAAGATCCAACAAATTATTAACTTCTACTCCACAGGCTTCTTTTACAGCTGGTGATGAGGCCGAGTTCTTGCTGACAGAGAGGGGGTTATAACATAGGAACGCAGAAGACAGCAAGGAGCCTGTGGCGGGGCACTGGGCCTGGAAATCTCAACGTGAACCCCCGGGCACCGGCGTGGATATGTGCGTATGCCAGAAGCAGAAAGGTCCGTGTGTGTGATATACACGTACATATCATAGGAATGCCAATACACGCACATGGGTAATTATTCCCAGCTCTGGCCAACGAGAGGGCCTAGAAGCACAGACACCCCATTGACAATGAGCACAGTAAACACCCAGGTCTTGGTTTCTAAACGGCACTGTCCACAAGAAGAACAAGGCTCCCTGGAGAAGTGGTCGACCCCAGAGGAGGGGCAGGGAGAGCACAGGACGGGCCTGGGACACCCACCGTGTCCCAAAGTTAGGAAGCACACACGGAACGGTGAGGACATCCCAGAGGACACAACGAGCCACCTCGAGGGGCTCTTCCCCTGGATAAATTTGGGACCGCTGGGGCAACCAGAAACATAACAACGGCACCGGATCGTAACCTACTGATTCAGGTAAGAATCCGTGAGTCCACACGGATATAAACAAACACACGGGGAAGAGGAGACAGCTTGTCCTCACGGCGGAAAACCAATCAACGAATGCAAAAGGAATGATGGAATCGATCCTCCTTTGGCCAGAGTCAACGAGGGCCGCTGAGACCGACAGTGGACGCTGAGGAGAGGCGTCCACATGGTCTCAGACGATCTCCGCGCAAGAAACTTACTAAGTGCGAACTGGAAGAGAGATCCCTCCTCACCCCAGAGATGGAGGCGAGTATCACCAGGCATGGAACAAACTGACCCCAGGGGCCTCCGGATACAACGTACGGCGAAGGACAGAAGGCCACTTCTGGGATGTTCCTGCCCAAAGTACGTAACGGGGAGGAGGCGTCAGACAAACCCACATGGAGGGACATCCCACAGGATAACCAGCCTGTCTTCTCCCAAAGGTCAAAGTCATGAACTCCAAACACACTCAGGAACGGTTCCAGGTTAAAGGAAACAAAACCGGTCTGACAACTGAACACGGTGTGGGATCCCAGACTCTCTCTTGAGAATTTCGAGAATTAATTTCCTGATTTTGACAAGTTGTCGGGAAGACAGATTGTCTTGTCTGGAAGAACTGAACACGGAAGCATTTCGAGGCAAAGGGGCATCTCTCTGAAACAGCTCAGGGAAAGTGCAGAGAGAGAGGGAGAGAGAGAGGGAGAGAGAGGGAGAGAGAGAGGGA
>NC_064816.1:3361756-3385892 GCF_023721935.1 Panthera uncia | reverse complement strand
GAGAGAGAGGGAGAGAGAGAGGGAGAGAGAGGGAGAGAGAGAGGGAGGAGGAACAGAGCAGACGAGTGAAACGTTCACACTCGGGGAACTGGGAGAAACGCATCCCGGAATTCTTTGTGTTATTCTCGCAACTTTTCCGTCAATCTGAAAATCTGCCTCTAAAAGCGTTCACTGCAAAAATTAAAGAGGAAGCCTCGGGTTGGAAAAGTAACCACAGGCGGCAGTGCTTGGGCAGGAGGCCTGGAGCTGGGAGAGCCAGGGACTCGGCTGCACCTGCCTGGCCCGTCAGGAGCAAACACGGGGTCTGCCAGCCCACCCTACATCTCCACTCGGCTCCACGGGGTCCGGGAAGCAGCGCGGGCCAAGGCCACCTGTCCCCCTGGCCCACGGCCACGGGCAAGGGGCCGGAGCCACGCAGAGAGAGGGCCGGATGCCAGCTTCCTCGGGGACCCCCGAGCGAGCTCCCTGCACAGCCAGAGAGGCCTCGCAGAGGCTCAGAACACCAGCCCTTTCTTTGTTCACATGCAGAGGTCTCAGGTGTTCGGTAAGTCACCACTTAAAACCATAATCATTAACCAAACAGTCTTCCTAGGTCTCCACAAACGTGCCCTGTGACTGTGCGTGGGCAGCAGGCGGGGCCGGGGCTGGGCCACGCGCAGGTACACGAGTTACGTGCCCAGAGAGGCCCTGCTCCTCCCTTCCGGCCCCGGTGAGTCTGGACAGGTTCGCCGGCCTCCCCGAGCCCCACCCTCCTTCTGGAGTCCACTCTGGGCCGTCCCTCGGAGCCCACGGTGAGATGACAGCAGGGGGGAAGGGCCGACGCAGAGGGCACAGTTAACCCCGGTGCCGGCACCGCTCTAAACGCCTGGCACGTCTGACCGGCCCCGACCCCGGGAAGCGGGCACTGCGACCGCAGCCCATTTCACGGAGGAGGAAACTGAGGCACGGGGCGGCGGAGTGACTCGTCTGAGGCCACGCCGCAAGCACAAGGGGGGCCGAGCCCACCAGCAGGGAGACGCGTGAAAGCCCCAGCGCTCCCCTGCCCCGTAGCCTCCAGACTGCGGGCCTTTGTGAACGTCCCAAGAGTCCAAGGAGGGAGACGCTGGCCAACGTTTTTATGATCTTAGTGAGGGGCGGGGGGAGGGGGAGACCTCTCCAAGCAGGTCACAAGACCAGGAACTTTAGAGGAAAAGACAAATCTGGCAATAAACTTGCAAAGATTCTACGTACCAACACATCAAAAATAAAGCTGAAAGATAGATGGGAAACTGAGAAAAAAAACAAAAAAAAATGTGTGACACAAAAGGGTGCTAACAGCCCTAATGCACGAAAGGTTATTATAAGATGCTTTTCTCAACCGGAGGCGATCCTGCCCCCAGACGGCATCTGGGGACATCTGCGGCTGCCACACTGGGGGGCTCCTGGCATCCAGCGGGTGGGGCCAGGAACGCTGCTCAGACCCCACGGTGCCCGGGACACCCCCTCCCCACCCCACCCGAGAATGGCCCGGTTCAAAGATACCAAACGGTTTGAGAACTCCCGTTGTGAGTCGAGAAAAAACACAGGCGTGCCGGTTTAACAGGTAGGCAGCGGCTATGAACCGGCAATTCAAAAAAGAGGCGACTGGGAGGTGACAGATGACAAGGACAGACGGAAGCTGGGGCTGCGCCGTCCGTATGACGAGAACCTCCAGCCGCCGTGGGAGCACCAACCCAGACCGCCTTCCTGGGGACAAACGAGCAACCCACCTCCAGATATAAAAGGCGTCCGCACTCACAAGCCCGCCTCAAAGAACCAGCAGCCAGGACGCTCACTGCGGTGACGCTTAAAGAGAAGAGAATCCAGGGAATCCAAGGAGAAAAGCACACACGCCCCAACAAAAACGAAGGCACATGCGGTCAGGGAAACGGAAAGACACGGTCCACCGGACACGGCAATGACCCGGAGACGCGGGGCCAAGATCCAGGCTGGTAGGATCCGGGGGAACTCGTACTCCACCCAGACTTGTGCCTCCAGTGGGAATACTTTCGCTGACCTTTAGAAGACCAAAGCGTACCTGGAGCCCACGTGGAGAGCTGTGCCAGGGACCCAGAGGACCCCGCCCGCCAGCAGCTCAACCGGCTGGTCCATCCAGGGAGACAAGAACCAACGTCCTGGGAGTAAGCCTTCAGCAAAACCACGAGAGTGCCCGCTCTACCTAATTCCCATTTAAAGTACCTCGAGCCTGGGGCGCCTGGGTGGCTCGGTCAGGGAAGTGTCCCGCTTCGGCTCAGGTCATGATCTCGCGGTTTGTGAGTTCGAGCCCCGCGTCGGGCTCTCTGCTGCCAGCACAGAGCCTGCGTCGGCCTCTCCGTCCCCTCTCTCTCTGCGCCTCCCCTGCTCGCGCACGCTCACTCTCTCTCCCAAAAATACACATTCTGTCGATTTAATTTTTGTGTAAGTTTCTTTCTTTCGAGAGAGGCAGAGAGGGGCGCCTGGGTGGCGCAGTCGGTTAAGCGTCCGACTTCAGCCAGGTCACGATCTCGCGGTCCGTGAGTTCGAGCCCCGAGTCAGGCTCTGGGCTGATGGCTCAGAGCCTGGAGCCTGTTTCCGATTCTGTGTCTCCCTCTCTCTCTGCCCCTCCCCCGTTCATGCTCTGTCTCTCTCTGTCCCAAAAATAAATTAAAAAAAAAAAAAAAAAAGAGAGAGGCAGAGAGAGACAGCAGGGGACAAGCCTTGAGAAGGGGGAGAGAGAGCATCCCAGGCAGGCTCCGCAGCGGCAGCGCAGAGCCTGATACGGGGCTCGAACCCGCAAACCGTAAGACCGTGTTCTGAGGCCACACCAAGAGCCGGAGGCCTAACCGACTGAGCCCCCCAGGCGCCTCGGAATTACGCGCTTTCAAAGGGACGCTTTCAAAGGTGAGCAGACGGCCCGGGAATTCTACCTCATAAAGGTGCCGTTTAAAAAATCCAGCACCCTGGAAAATGAACACATCAGAGCTCGCCCACCACTTCGGAGCCCCGCCTGAATGTATCCAGAACGCTGGGACCGCCCGCGTCGCCTGCCGCAGACCGGTCTCCGGGTTCACCGCCGGGCCTGCCTTACACCCAAGACCTGCCTGCCTGCCTGCCTGCCTGCCTGCGAGTGGGAGTGACTCGTGACCCAGATCTGGAACCCTGGGACAGCATCAGAGCCACAAACCAGTCAGCTTGGACGGGGCGACGGAGAAGAGGCCAAAACCACAGAGACGGTGATGACGCAGCGTCGGGGCCTCCCAAGCCCGGGCCGGAGGGGGCAGGACCTCGCGGACACTTTCCCGTGCGACGGTCCCGCGAGGGCTCTGTCACACTCGTCTCACCGAGGGCGAGGAGGAACGGACGAACGACGGACACCACGCAGGCAGACGGACGGGCACAGGAGCGCCCCTGAGCCCCCCGGGCTCTTTCACTGACCGAGTGAGCTTAATCCTAAGGAAGCTCAGTGCGAAAGAAATCAGCATCGATTTGCTTCAAATCCTACCGGGAATTCTGATAAGACGTATCTGAGAAGAGCGACAGCCAACAGCGGAACATACTTCAAAACATAAAGTGAGAAAAACCGTTCTGGGCATTAAAACATCACACTGGAAAACATTCACTTCACGCCAAAGAAGGCAGTAAAGGAGAGGAACCAAAGACGAGACAGAAAACAAAAGGAAAGTAACAGACGGAACTCCAACCAGATCGATAATGACATTAAACGTGGATGGACTAGGGGCGCCCGGCGGGCTCAGTCAGGAGGGCGTGTGGCTCTTAATCTCGGGGTTGTGAACTCAAGCCCCACGTTGGGCGGGGAGCCTACTTTAAAAACAGATAGATAGGGGCGCTTGGGTGGCTCAGTCGGTTAAGCGGCCGACTTCGGCTCAGGTCATGATCTCACGGTCCGCGAGTTCGAGCCCCACGTCGGGCTCTGTGCTGACAGCTCAGAGCCTAGAGCCCGTTTCAGATTCTGTGTCTCCCTCTCTCTCTGCCCCTCCCCTGTTCATGCTCTGTCTCTCTCTGTCTCAAAAATAAATAAATATTAAAAAAATTAAAAAAATAAAAAAATAAAAAAATAAAAAAATAAAAACAGATAGAGGGGACGCCTGGGTGGCTCAGCCAGTCGAACGTCTGACAAGGTAGGCTCAGGTCATGTCACGGTTCGGGAGATCGAGCCCCGCATCAGGCTCTGTGCTGAGAACAAGAAGCCTGCTTGGGATTCCCTCTCTCCCTCTCTCTCTGCCCCTCCCTGCTCACGCTTTCTCTCTCTCTCTCTCAAAATAAATAAACTTAAAAAAAAAGATAGTTTTAAAAAAAGACGACAGAGAGATGAATGAACGAACGAATGTGGACGGATTAAACGGTTCCAATAAACAGACACCGTCCTACAGTCAGGAACGAGACAGGGATGTCCACTCTCATCGCTGTGATTCAACGCAGCTCTAGAGGCCCGAGCCTCAGCAATCAGACAACAAAAAGAGAGAAGACACATCCAAATCCGCAAGGAAGAAGTCAAACTCACACTAGCAGCAGACGACACGACGCTCTACAGAAAACCTGAAAGGCTCCACCAAAAAGCTGCCAGAACTGACACATGAGTTCAGCAAGGTCACAGGAGGCAAAATCAACGTACAGAAATCTGTTGCATTTCTATACACCAATGATGAAGCCGCAGGAAGAGGAATTAAGCAGTAAATCCCATTTACGATTGTGCCAAAAACCGTAAGATACGTAGGAGGAAACCCAACCAACCAACCAACCGACAGGTAAAAGACCTGTACTCTGAAAACTATAAAACGCTGAGGAAAGAAACTGAAGACGACGCAACAGAAATGGAAAGACATCCCACGCTCATGGGTTGGAAGAATAAATGTTGTTAAAATGTCAATACTACCCAAAGCCATCTACGCATTCACTGCAAGCCCTATCAAAATACCACCGGCGTTCTTCACAGAGCTAGAATAAACAATCCTAGAATTTATACGGGACCACAAAAGACCCCGAATAGCCAAAGCAACCCTGACAAAGCAAAGCTAAGCTGGAGGCATCACCTTTCTGGACTTCAAATAAGAGTACAAAGCTGTAGTGATCAAAACAGTATGGTTCTGGCATGAAACAATGGATCAGCGGAACAGAACAGAGAACCCAGAAATAGACCCACAAACACATGGCCGACTAACCTTCAACAAGGCAGAAAAGAATAGCCAATGGAAAAAAGACAGTCTCTTCAACAAATGGTGTGGGGAAAACTGGACAGCAACACGCAGAAGAATGAGCCTGGACCACTTCCTTACGGCACACACAAAAATAAATTCAAAATGGGTAAAAGACCTAAGTGTGAGACGGGAAACCATCAAAATCCTAGAGGAGAAAACAGGCAAAAATCTCTTTGACTTTGGCCGCAGCAACTTCTTACTCAACACATCTCCAGAGGCAAGGGAAACAAAAGCAAAAATGAACTATTTGGGGCCTCATCGAGATAAAAGGGCGTCTTCACAGCAAAGGAAACAATCAGCAAAACTAAAAGGCAACGGACAGAATGGGAGAAGGTATTTGCAAATGACATATCGGATAAAGGGTTAGTATCCAAAATCTATAACGAATTTATTAAACTCAACACCCAAACAATGAAACCAAACTAAAAAATGGGCGGAAGGCATGAACAGACACTTCTCCAAAGAAAGACATCCAGATGGCAAACAGACACCTTAAAAAAGTGCTCAACGTCACTCATCATCAGGGAAATACCAATCAAAACCACAATGAGATACCACCTCACGCCTGTCAGAATGGCTAAAATCAAAAACACAAGAGGGACGCCTGGGTGGCTCAGTTGGTTAAGCGTCTGACTTCGGCTCAGGTCACTATCTCACGGTCCGTGAGTTCGAGCCCCGCGTCGGGCTCTGTGCTGACAGCTCAGAGCCTGGACCCTGCTTCAGATTCTGTGTCTCAAGAAAACAAAAATGCGAATTCAAAGGGGCACGTGCACCCCGATGTTTATCGCAGCATTAGCTACGACAACCAAACTACGGAAACAGCCCAAGCATCTGTCAACTGATGAACGGGCAAACATGTGGGACAGGCACGCAATGGAATAGTACTCGGTCATAAAACATAATAAAATCTGGCAACAACACTGGAGCTAGAGTGGATTATGCTAAGGGAGATAGGTCAGTCAGAGAAAGACAAATACCCTATGATCTCACCCATATGTGGAACTTAAGAAACAAAACAAATGAGCAAAGGGGGCAAAAAAAAAAAAGAGAGCGGCAAACCAACACAGACTCTTAACTACAGAGGACAAGCTGCCGGTCACCAGAGGGGGGGAGGGGGATGGGTTCCCAGATTATGGGGATTAAGGGGCGCATCTGTTGTGATGAACCCCAGGTGGTGGTTGGTGTACAGAAAGGTCGAATCACTAAATTCTGAGCCTAAAACCAATATTACACTGGATGCTAACTAACTGGGATTTAGATTAAAACTTAAAAAAAAAAAAAAAAGACCCAACTAGATGCCGTCTATAGAAGACGCTCTTTAATTTTTTTTTTTTTCAACGTTTTTTATTTATTTTTGGGACAGAGAGAGACAGAGCATGAACGGGGGAGGGGCAGAGAGAGAGGGAGACACAGAATCGGAAACAGGCTCCAGGCTCCGAGCCATCAGCCCAGAGCCTGACGCGGGGCTCGAACTCACGGACCGCGAGATCGTGACCTGGCTGAAGTCGGACGCTTAACCGACTGCGCCACCCAGGCGCCCCAGAAGACGCTCTTTAGATGCGAAGATACTAGTAGGTTGCACATAAAAGGACGGAAAATAAAATAACAACTATAAGGAAACCGGAGTGGCTGCCCTAATATCCCCCAAAACAGGCTTTAAAACAAAAATGTTAGAGATGAACATTTTATAACAATATAACAATTACAAACTTACATGCATCTACTAATAAGACCCAAAGTACACGAAGCGAAAACTGATGGAAAAAAAGGGAGAAACAGAAAATTCAATTAACAGTAGCTGGAGACAGCAATACCCCGCTATCAACGATGGATACAACAACCAGGCAGAAACAACAAAGAAAGAAAACCCTTGAGCAACACTCCAAACCAACAGACGTGTGGAGAGAACCCCACCTAAGAGCAGTAAAACAGACCTTCTTCTCAGTACATGGGAATCATCCTCCAGGACAGACCATATGTTAGGCTATAAAACAAGCCTCATTAAATTAACAGGAATTTCAAATCATACAAAGTAGGTTCTCTGACCACAAGAAAAATTAGAAATCAGTAACGGAAGGAAATTTGGGGATTTACAAATATGTGGAAACTTAAAAGCATGCTTTTTTTTAAGCCTGTTTATTTAAAAAAAATTTTTTTAATGTTTGAGAGAAAGAGACACAGATCATGAGCAGAGGAGAGGCAGAGAGGGGGAGAAGACACAGAATCAAAAGCAGGCTCCAGGCTCTGAGCTGTCAGCACAGAGCCTGGCGTGGGACTCGAACCCATGAACCGTGAGATCATGACCTGACCCGAAGTCGGATGCTTAACTGACTGAGCCACCCAGGTGCCCCAAGTTTATTTAAGAGAGACAAGAGAGAGCATGAATGGGGGGGGGGGGGGGGGGGGGGGGGGGGCAGAGCAGGAGACAGAATCTTAAGCAGGCTCTGAGCTGTCAGCACAGATCCCGACACGGGGCTTGAACTCCCAGACTGAGAGATCATGACCTGATCCAAAGTCAGATGCTTAACCGACCGAGCCACCCAGGCCCCCCCTAAAAATCATACTGTGAAATAACCAATCGGTAAGAGAAGAAATCACAAGCAAAACTAGAAAACACTTTGAGGTTAATGAAAATTAAGTCACGATAAACCAAAACTTACGGGATGCGGCGAAGCAACACTTAGAGGGACTTCACAGCTGCTTATGTTGAAAGAAGACAGCTCGCAAATCAATAATCTAAACTTCTACCCGAAGGCACTGGAGAGAGAGCAAACTAAATCCAAAGCAATCAATAAGAGGGAAATAATAAAGACCAGAGCAGACATTAACAGAATAAAAGAAAACCAACCGAAGCAAGAGTCGTTTCCATGAAAAGATCAACAAAACTAATAAGTCCCTAGGTAGACCGATCAAAGAAAAAAAGGGAGGAAAGATTCAGGCTGCTAAAATCAGGAATGCGAGACACTACCATATGCACCTTATAGAAGTACAGAGGATTATAAAATGACGCAAGGATACCGAGCAATAAAAAGCCAAGAGCGACTGATACGGGCGACAAACTAGATGGAGGGACTACAAGTGAACGAAGCCAATCCCCGAAGGCTACGCGTGGTGTCTGATTCCGTAACATCCTCAAAATGACTAGATTATAGAGAACGGAGTGGTTGCGGGGACCTGGGGGCGGGAGCGGCCGGTCACCCTGAGGGGGAAGCACAAGGAAACTCGCCCGTGTTGACGGGACAGCTGCGTATCTCGAGTGCGAGGGGGGGGTGACGCAAACCCACGCGGGCGACGTCACAAAGACACACCAGCAGGTGAGCGCAAGGATTCCCGGGAAGGCCGGCGATGCTCTGTGCCAATGTCAATCTCCCAGCCTCGATGGCGGACTGCGGTTACGTAAGACGTCACCACTGGGGGAAGACGGGCGAGGAGCACACGGGACCTCTTTGTACTATTTCTGCAACTTCTTAGGAGTCTGCAATTCTCGGACAACACAGAGTTTAAAAAGGTAACGTGGGGGGTATTTCACCGCGGCTGTGAGGAAGGGTAGACCGTTATGCGGACTGAGGCTTTGGGGGCTGGGTGATGGGTACACGCAGGTTCTTCACCCTATCCTGTCTCCCTCTGCGTGTGCTCCAACTCTCCATAATAAAAAGCTTACAAAAAATGAATAAGCGGAACCATCCAGACTCACAAGCCCCCTTCAAACGTTCCCATCAAGACCGCAGGCCCTCTGGTCTCCTATGCACCCCGCGACAACGGCCAGAGAGGCGACCAGGGCTGCCCCGGTGTCTTCCCATCACAGACCCTAACGAGACGGGGGGCGGTCCGAGTGCCACCTGGAATGATGACAGCATTCCAGACAGCATCTCAGATTTGCCTAAAAGCACAATCTCCAAAACTGAGCCCTGCCCGGCGCCAGGAGCTTGCTTCCCATACGGAATTTCTCCTTCAGCTGCCGCGAAGTCCCGCGGGGACCGACCCACCCCAAGGCCTCATTCCAGAGCGGAAAGCTGAACGGCTGAGATCAGGGATTCCGGCAGATCCTCAGGAGACCAGATTTCGAAGTCCTCGCTTCCAGGTGAAAACGATCGGCTCCGACACCAAGGTCCCGACTCTTAAACAAGAACATTTAAAAGGGAGAACAACTGGGGCGCCTGGGTGGCTCGGCGGGTTAAGCGACGGTGTGGGCTCAGGTCAGGACCTCACGGTTTGTGAGCCCGAGCCCCGTGCTGGGCTCTGCACAGACAGCACGGAGCCTGCTTGGGATTCTCTCTCCCTGTCTCTCTGCCCGTCCCCCCCCCCCCAATAAATACACAAACAAACAAAGGAGAAGAGTAAAGGAAAGGAAGACTGGCTGACACAACCAACAGGGTGAGTTCACATGGCCCCACCTTGCCCGGCCGTCCTGGGAGAAGCAAGAACGAGCATCCCCCGGTACCTTCCACACTGGGCCCAGCATCCAGAGACAGGCCCCCTCGCGGAGAACCGTGCCAATCGCCCACGTTCCAACTTCTCCCATCACGACAACGCTCTCCGGTTGTCGACCTAGCATCGTCCATCGCCAGTAAGGAAGAGGGGGCTCAGAGAGGTTGAGCAACTTGGCCCAGGTCACAGAGCTGGGAGGAGTGGTGGGGCCCGGGTTTGAAACCAGCCGTTCCAACCTGGGAGTCAGCGCTGGCTCGTCTTTCCCACACATACAATCCCCCAAGTCCAGTCCTGCTGGCCCCCAGCCCAGACCACCTTCTTCTGAGCCGCCGTCATGACCGGCCTGGATGACAGCCGAAGACAGCCCCCAGTTTGTACTCCCACCACCAAAGGGGTCTCTGCAAGCACATAAATCTCTTATTTCATCATCACCTCCCCAGGCTTCTCCCTGCCTGGAACGGGGTCCGGCTCACCGCAGCCTAAGCGACAGAGCCACTCGCTCTGGCCTCTGCGAACCCCAGCCTTACTGGTCTCCCGCCAGCTCATCACGTTCCGGCTACACGGGATGCCTCCCGATCCTCAAACGTGCCAAGCTCATCTCCGCCTCAGGGCCTTTGCACGTACTATTTGTTCTTCCGCTTGGAACTTCCTGTTCCAGGTGTCCTCGTGGTTGGCGCCTCCTCGTCATTCAGATCTCTGCCCAAGTGTCATCTCCTGGGAGAGGACTCCTGTCCACCCCTTGTTTTCCCGGTCACAGGGCTCCCTCACTTCAGCACCCAGGGGCTCCTTAGCACCTCGCCTGGCACCTTAAGCTTGGAGATGTCTAATGATAGGCTCCCAGGCCAGCAGGGCTGCGGTGAGACTCTGTTTTCCTCCACAAAGTGGGGGCTGGTCGAGTCTGCCGGTCGTAAACCCCGAAGTTCCCACTTGGCGGCCAGGGATAAGAGGCCCTGTGCCAAGCATTTTTTTTTTTTTTTGGAATGATTATTTTTGAGAGAGAGAACACTAGCTGGGGGGGAGAGACAGAGAGGGCAGAGAGAGAATCCCAAGCAGGCCCTGTGCCATCAGCGCAGAGCCCGATGTGGGATTCAAACCCACGACTGCGAGATCATGCCCTGAGCCGAAACCAAGAGCTGGACGCTTAACCGACTGAGCCCCCCAGGCGCCCCCAAGCGCTTATTAACGGACATCGCCCCGTTTGCGGCTTGCCGTCCCCTAGTGAGGGGAGCCTGCGAGGCTGCCGAGGCCCAGAGAGGCTGTGCTGTTCGCCCCAGGTCAGTGGCAGAGCAGATTTGGGAGCTGGGGTCCACACTCAAACCAAGTCGTGAGGACGAGCTGCTGATCCCCCCAAAAATCCCCCAGAGAGGTCTTCCCGAGCCCCTGTACGTGGAGGCAGCTCCGGGAGCCCTGCCCGGCCCCCCACCCCCACCCCCGTCCAGGCCAGCGAGGCCCTCACCGGAGGGCCAAGCAAGGGAGTGTGTGCACCTCAGGGCGCAAGGCCAGCATTTAAGGCACCAGTCAGAGCCGGGGAGCCTTTGATGTCTCAGGGCTGTTCCGCATCCGGGGTGGAAATCCCAAACGCAGACACACGGAGGCAAAGAGCGGAGGGTTCTGGCAGTTTCCAGAGAACCCCCGGCAGGCCCCACTGGCGCTCTCGCCGGCGAGGGGGAGCGCGGGGCTCTATCAGGCCCGGTTCACCCGAGCAGCCCAGGGGCCTGGGGCAGCCCCGTCCTCTGGAGCGCCCACTCCGACCTCCCGTCTCCCCGGCGCCGGGGGGCCAGGCCCTCGCCCCATCCTGACCACGCTGAGCTCCAGGCCTCCCGGGCAATCAGGCTGTGTGACAGGACCCCGGCCTGCCGGTCACAGGGCCACGTGGCCAGTCCCCAGCCAGGGATCCTTGCCTCCCCAGCTACCGCATCGGCCCTCAGGGCAAGGAGCACGTCCCATCGCCCCCAAACCGACCGCTGGACCCCAGGAGCACACAGACGGACCCTCGCCAAGTCCACACTGACCGAACACACGTGAGATGCTCACAGGAACGCAGAAGGCCTTTCCTGGTTTGGTTTCGTCTCATCGGCACTGCCGATTTTTACATCGTGAGGGTAAGTTACGCTGGTGACGAAGACCCGTCCAGGAGGCTCGTGAGGGAAGCAGCCATCGTGACTTGGCTGACCCCAAAGTCTCCAGACCTTCTTCCGGCTGAAGGCCAAGTTAATTAACACGCAGAGAGCTGGGACTTCAAGGAGCAGGTGCTGGAACCCCGAGGCGGCAGCTCCCGGAAGCGGGTGTCACAGTGGCCGCACCAAGGACGCCTGAGCCAGGGCGGCCGAGGGGCACAATACCTCACACAGGGCTTTTCACGCTCAGAGCTGGTCTGCAAAAGCCACAGGCTCACCCCGAACTCGCCCGCAGGCCCGAGCGGCACCAGCCGGCCCAGGACACCGGTTCTGCAGGCGGCAAGTTCACAAAACCCCAGGTTCACCGGAGGAGAAAACCCAATGAGGCATGTGGAACAGGCCACGGGACTGCGAGTTCTGGCCTGGCTGACTCGGGTCCAGCCTCCCCGGGGAACAGCGCCCATGCTTCCTGGTCCGTAAATCCCTGGCCAAACCCTCCCACCTGCCCCATTCAAATAAAGAAGCTCCAGAGGGAGGAAAAGCAAACCGATTTTCAAGGTGCCTTCGAATAACCTCGATTGTTTCTTAACTTCTTTCCCAGCACAAATACAGAACAGAGGTGTAAAAACCACAGGCTATTCTGCAATGGAAAGTGGCTTTAGAAACCCCTGTAACAGGGGCGTCTGGGGGACTCAGTCGGTTAAGCGTCCGACTCCGGCTCAGGTCACGATCTCGCGATTCACGAGTTCGAGCCCCGCGTCGGGCTCTGTGCTGACAGCTCGGAGCCGGGAGCCCGCTTCCGATTCTGTGTCTCCCTGTCTCTCTGGCCCTCCCCACTCCTGCTCCCACTCTGTCTCTGTCTCAAAAATAAACACACTTTTAAAAAAAGAAACTTCTGTTCCAACACCTTGATTCACGGCAAGGAAAGACAGCAGCAGAAGCCCAGACAAAAACTGTCACTGTGATCCGCTGAATTCTCACCCTGGACCAAGTGTGCCTGAAATCGGGACATTTGGGGCCGTCCTCGGCACTGTGGGACACTGAGCAGCATCCCGGATGTCAAGAGCACCCCCACTCACGATGACCACGGAAGTCACCAGGTGCCACCCAGCATCCCCTGGGAGCACAGCGGCCCCTGGGGTGGGAACTATTTCCCTAATGGATTTTCACGTATTGACTGCGCGCCTCTCAGCTCCCTGGAAGCGGAGACTTTCCCTGTCATCCCCGTTTTGGAGATAAGGGCAGAGACGGAAAACAGAGGTAGGAGCTCAGGGGCACGGGGAACAAGCCTCCAGCCGTCCGTCCCCCTCGGCCATCCTGCCTCGAGACCTCGGGCCATTTAAGACCGGCTGCAGCTGGGGAAGGCTATTTCCAAGCCACACTCGTACACGCGTCTCTCTCCCGGGTTTTCCCACGGCCAAAGAAGCATTCCAGGTTCCTGCAACTCCTTCCCGGAAACGTCTCGAGCTCTAAGTTCACAGCCCCCCCAGCATGGCCAGCATCCATGCCGCAAACGCACAGCCCCGGGCGTAGCCTCCAGGACTCAGCAGCCTTCACAGCTGGTACGAGGTTCGAGGTTCGACGCTCCCGTCAAAGATGAAACGTATTGCAAGGTGCACGGGTGGGATCGGGACCCCGGCCCTGGAGCCCAACACCCCAGAGGGAGGGGCAGCACCGCAGGCGGGGACTTCAGCTTTTTCCACTTCCCCACGGCACCCCAATACAGGGCCCTCCGGGGGTCAGCCCCCGCCCTCCCCGAGGCAGGCTGTCCTGACCTCCTCCTCCTCCTCCTCCAAATGCTGGCTTGAATCCTACCTCCGTGAAAGGCTCAGGACCTCCCCTGGACTCTCCCCCAAGGGCTCTCCCTTGGCCACACCCCGCCTGCAGTGGGTCAACGCCCTCCCCCTCTCGCCCCTCGGTGGCCAGAGCTGGTTTGTGTTGGATCTGTCTCGTGTCTCCAGCTAGAGGCGGATAGCTCCAGAAATTCTGATGCCCAGGAAGGGGGCAGGAACGGGAGGCGGATGGAAGGGGCCAGTCTCCGCTAAGCGCCAGGCACTCCCTCGGCCGGCTCAGCCCATCCAGGGCCTGGGGTCCCTCCCCAAGGACCGGCCCGGGGCAGGGGGGGGGGGGGGGACAGCATGGAGTGTGAAATACACAAAGCATGTTGGAGACTCAGTACCAACAAAACAAAAACCAAAGGAGCGTAAGACAACTCGGTGACTGTTTTGATAGTGATTACAGGCTGAAACATTAACATTCGGGGGACGTCAGGTTCAGCAGAAATACATTAATCAAATGAATTTCATCTGCTTTTTTTACCTTCTACTGTGGCTACGAGAAAAACTCCAGTTACACAAGGGGCTTGCTTTTGTCTTTACCTGCCGGCACTCCCTTAGGAAAGGCGTCTGCGTCCCTGTTTCCTGCTAAGGGTGTCGTAGCCTCAGCTCCCACATTTAGGTCACCGGTCCCTTCCGAGTTAGTTTCTGTATACGGCACGAGGCGGGGGACCAACTGTGTCACCAGACATTCGGTTAGCGTTCCACGCGTGGACCCGTGGGGCGTCTTCCCACGAGCGCTGCACTCGGGACACCCCGGCTCATCCGTATCCTCTGCCAGAGGGACGGAAAGTCACCCACACACAGGCACGTGTCCTGTGCCCACAGGGAAGACGCCGGCCGAGCACGCGGGGGGAGGCGGGGCTGTCGGCACACCCCTCGTGGCCCTCAGCCCTCCCTGATCTGCCCAGATGCATCTCTGACTCACCCGGTATGGGGGTGCCACTACCCCTCGGGGGCAAGGGGGCATCCGCTTACCTCTTTAACCTCGCGGGGTAGGGGACACCCGGGCAGGAGCCGTGGCCCGCTTGCAACTCCATAGCCGGTGGGCTTCACGGGGCTCTGTGAGGGCTGCGGGGACGCTCCAAACCCAGCGACTGCCGTCTAGGAGACAACTCCCAACCCCGGCAGGGCTGGGGCCAGGCAGTCCGGGAAAGGGAAGCGGCCCAAGGAGGCAGCTCACTTTTAAAAGCCACTGGCGGGGCGCCTGGGTGGCGCAGTCGGTTAAGCGTCCGACTTCAGCCAGGTCACGATCTCGCGGTCCGTGAGTTCGAGCCCCGCGTCGGGCTCTGGGCTGATGGCTCGGAGCCTGGAGCCTGTTTCCGATTCTGTGTCTCCCTCTCTCTCTGCCCCTCCCCCATTCATGCTCTGTCTCTCTCTGTCCCAAAAAAAATAAATAAAAAACGTTGAAAAAAAAAATTAAAAAAAAAAAATAAATAAAATAAATAAATAAATAAAAGCCACTGGCCGGGGGCGCCTGGGTGGCTCGGTCGGTTGAGCGCCCGACTTCGGCTCAGGTCATGATCTCACGGTCCGTGGGTTCGAGCCCCGCGTCGGGCTCTGTGCTGACAGCTCGGGGCCTAGAGCCTGCTTCAGATTCTGTGTCTCCCTCTCTCTCTGCCCCTCCCCAGCCTGTGCTCTATCTCAAAAATAAGTAAATAAACCTTTAAAAAATAAATAAAGGAAGCTCTCCAGGAGGCCCACTCAGGCCCTGGACGACGCACGGCCAACCGCGTCAGCAGGAACCAGGACACCTGTTCCTGACTCAGGCCATGGAGGGTTCCAGGCAGGGAGGTCCCAGTCCTACCGACCAGGAGGTGATCCCACAGAACACAGGATACGGACAAGCCAGGGTGGTGGGGGCCAGGGCCACACGGCTCCGTGCGGCAGACGCAGGGAGGCCCTGCTCTGCACACAGAGGTCCCGCAGGGGACCCCCTGGGCCGGCTTGGGCTGGAGGAAGAGGGCAGACAGGTGAAGACTCATCACGGAGGACAGGAGTCTGGAACCGTGCACACAAACGGCAGCCTGAGCACCTCCTCCGGGTGAGCTGGGTCAGCACGCCTGATGTTCTAGAACTCTCTCATCCTCCAAACCTATCCCCAGACCCACAGGCCAAGTGTCCCCACACAGATGCTCAGTGAGAGAACCAGACACAAAAGGTCACATTTTGTATGATTCCATTTATGTAAAACGCTCAGAACCGACACATCCACAGACAGGATGGGGGTTTGTGGCTGCCCAGGGGGCTGGGAGGCAGGGGGGAGTGACTATTTAATAGGCACCGTGTTTCCTTTACAGATGATAATAACGTTCTGGAATTTGCTGGTTGTGATGGCCGCGCGGCTCTATAAATGCTCTAAAGCCAACGAACTGTCCGCTGAAAAGGGAGAATGTTATGGCATGTGACTATCTCCACAAAAATATATTTAAGGGGCACCTGGCTGGCTCGGTTGGTAAAACACGCAACTCTTGGTCTTGGGGTCGTGAGTTTGAGCCCCACACTGGGCACGGAGTCTACCTGAAATACGTATATACGTATTTATCACGTATGTTGTAGATATTTTTAAAAAGCACCACGGGGCAGGAGTACTTTACGAGGGGCTGCTCTACAAATTCAGGGTCTGGGCATCACACCAGAGCCAGTTGCTGGGGAGCTGTCCCCTGGCCCTCCCTGGTGACCTGAACGGCTCTGGTCTTAGACTCTAAGATCCCTGAGGGCAGGGCTGACCGCCCCCCCTTTCTCTTAGCCCCTCGGAACTTCGGGCAAACACACCCGAGAGACTCAGGCTTCCCTGCCTCCCCCGTGCTCTTCTCCCTACAGGCCCGCCAGGCCACGGCCCCCAGCGCCCCCCCCCCACCCCGTTCCTTGCCTGCCGGCTCGCCGTCACCCACGAGGACAAGTCTCAGCTCACGTGGTGACTCTTCTGTCACCTCCCTGGCCACCACCCAAGCCAGCAGACGCTGCCCCTGCCCCGTGCTTCCACTGGCCCGGTTTGCATGTTATCTTGGCAGCCCCGGCCCCGCAGCCCCCCGGCCCCTCTGCCTTCCGCCGCGCGCCACGACCCCTGTGGGCAGGAGACGCTGCTCATCCGGCCGCCACGAACACCCGGCCGGGCCCAAGCGGGGTTGACGATACTGTCACACTCAACGGACACCGGCAGACGCCCTCAGATGGAGCCAGGGCCCCCGTGGCCGGGTTTCCACCGCAAAGCCGCGGCCTGGCCGGGACCGTGAACGCGAGCCACTGGTCAGCAGGCCAGGAGCCAGGGGTGAGAGGCCTTCTGTGACTCTCGGTTTCGTACCTTCGCCTCGAGGTCGGCAGACCGCACGGCTTGGGCATTTGCAGAGGCCGCGGGACGCGTCACGGAGGCCACCGTGCCCACTCTGCCTGTGACCGTCGGCCTCGACCCGACAGCGCCCAGCGGCCGCAGCTCTCTCAGTGGCGGGCGAGCTCCGTCCGTCCGTCCGTCCGTCCAAGCACCCACGCTCCCTTCTGCAGGGCCCAGCGAGAGGCGCTCCCTGCGCGGAGTGGCCAGTTTCCAATGAACGACACTGCCGGGCCGGAGGCGGGGGGGGGGGGGGGGCCCGCCTCTGGTGCAAGCAGGACACGGCAGACGGGGGCGGCCGAGACCGCTCTGTGGCTTCCACACACGGCCGCCCAGGAAGGCAGCGAGAACGGGACGCCTTCTCTTCCAGAAGGGGTCAGCTGAACTAGCCTCTCCTGACTCCCTACTCTTCCTCGGGGAGGAGGACTTGGAATAACGCGGCGAATCAAGAGTTTAAATTCCAGGGGCTTTACTCACACGCAAGCGAGACACGAGCAATCCTCTCAACTCGTGACCAAGATAATCAGATCCATGCAGCCCGCCGACCTGAGATAGGAAGCCCACTGTGCCGAGGGCCGACGCTGATAGATGGGATTTTGACAGAAACAGGGGTGGGGGGGGGGGGGGGGGACAGCGGGTATCTGATTCGAAGGGGCCAGCGGCAAAATGACAGAATCTTCCGGTCAGGCCGCCCGGCCAGGGTCGCGCTCATTCGGGTGCCCAAGTGGAGACCACGCCAGCCGGCTCCCGGGCCGCCGTCCGGGCTGCGCAGAAACGCCGGGGCGTGCGGCCCATCTCCAACCCCGCTTAGGGGCCGGGGATCCCGGGCCCACCCCTGTCGTCACACCGTCACGGCGCCTGCCGGTGGCTGCAGGCTGGCTCTCGGTCAAACGGGGCCTCGGGGATCCGGCCCCTGGCTTGTTCCGCACAAAGCACATCTCCAGACGCACTGCCAGCTCGTCTTACACGCGTCGTCTCTCTCCACGTCCTCTCCCTGGAGCCCGGAGCGAGCGGCCACGAAGCCACAAAGGCGGGCCCACCTCCGCCCCTACCTGCCCGGAAGGTGCCACCATCTGGGGCGAGAGTCTGGACCGCCCCGCCCAGAGATCCCCTCTTCGCCACTCGCCGTACAGGCCCATCTGAGAAACGCAACTGGGATCACGAGCCGGCAACCGGGGCCAAATGCTACGTTAGTCCTTGTTCTGCTCTGTACCTGGGGACCCACCGGGGGGCTTGCTTTCTGACTACTCGCTCTTTGTCCACCGAGCAAAAGCACTCGAGGCCGCCACCCCCTGGAGTCACAGCCCAGAGCCGCAGGACAGCTTTGCGCTCCTCTGCTGCTAAAAGGCACGGCCGGCCGGCTGTGGGGCCAAGGCGGCTTCACACACCCTGTCCGGCAATGCCCTCACTTTCCCCCAGCGCCCTCGCATTCACCAGAACCGCCGACGCAGGGCAAGGAAAGAGGGGACGGAACGAAAGAAGGGAGAAACGGAGAGGCAGAGGGAAAAAAAAAAAAAAAAAAAAAAAAGACAGGCAACTTTGGAAAGCCAAGAAGCTCTGAGTAACCCTCTCCGGATTGTTTACTTCCATCAACTAAAGAAGGCATGACTGTAAATTAACGGTACGCTCTCTTGACAAGTCAGAACGGTCCTGGGAAGTCACCAGATCTGAGACACCGAAGACGTCCTTGGCTCGGGAGTCACACGTCAGCCGCTCTGCACACCCAGCAGCCGTGGTCGAAGAGAAAGGCAGAAAAAACGCTGCCAGGCGCAGTCCCGCACCCGACACGTGCCATCTGGCAGCCACCTGGCTGTCCACTAGCCCCACAAAGCTCAGCGTCCACACCCGTGAAAGCCACCTCTTCAGCGAGTCCCCATGGAGACCCTGCGGCTGGTGACTGGGTGGCTCAGTCGGTTACGCAGCCAACGTCGTCTCAGGTCACGATCTCACAGTTCGTGAGTTCGAGCCCCCATCGGGCCCTCTGCTGCCAGCACGGAGCCTGCTTTGGATCCTCTGTCCCCCTGTCTCTGCCTCTCCCCGCCTTGGGCTCTCTCTCAAAAATAAATAAAAACTCTAAAAAACAAAAACATAAGGCGCCTAGGTGGCTCGGTCGGTTGAGCCTCCGACTTCGGCTCAGGTCACGATCTCACGGTTCGTGGGTTCGAGCCCCGCGTCAGGCTCTGTGCTGACAGCTCAGGGCCTGGATCCTGCTTCGGATTCTGTCTCTGTCTCTGTCTCTGTCTCTCTCTCTCTCTCTCCTTCTCAAAAACAATCAAAAATTTTTTAAATAAAAATTAAAATAAATAAAAAACAAAAAACAAAAACACAAAACCACCTCCCAGGACTCCACCGCCCCTTCCAACGCAGGCACTGGTGGGTAAAGAGAATGGGTCAGATGCTTACAAAACAAAGTGATTGGGAAACGCGTCTTCCTTTTAAACCCTCAGCCTCTGCTAGACCAAAACAAACTCCTTAGGCCGAGAGGACTCCTTCCCAATCTTCTGAGAATATTTCTTCCCAATCTTCCGGGGTACAGTACAAAAGGGGGGAGCATGAGAAGGTCAGGCATCACAAACAGCAAAGTATTTGCCCCTGTTCACAGCTACTTTTTTTTCTTCCTTCATTTTGGGGTTGTTTTGGTGGATGAAATCATAACATTTTCTGTATTTCTGTATTTCCAGCAGTGTTAATTTCCCTTGAAACAAACCAGGACCCCCCCCCTTCTTTTAATCTAGAGTGCTTCGATGTAAAAAAGATAGAAATTCATTCATTCAACAAAAGAGCGTTCACTGAACACCCACCGTGTGCCAGGCTGCCCTAGGTGCTAGGGAGACACGCGGCAGCCAAGACAGATGTCATTTCTATAGCGTGGACCTCACACCCTGGTGCAGGTGTCCCCAAACCACAGCCCAGACAGAGCTCAAGCCCCGCTCACTACCTGTTTCTGCACAGCCTCCGAGCGAAGCATGGTTGTGACATTTTTAAATGATTAGGTGAGAAAAACAAAATCAAAAGAAAAATAGTTCATCACATGCAAAAAGTATGTGAAATTCACAATTCTGTGACCATGAATAAAGTTTTATTGGAAAACAGACACACTCGTTTATTTCCATACTTTCGTGCTACGATGGCAGAGCAGTGGGGACAGAGACTGGCCTGTAAAGCCAACACTATCTACTCTCTGACCCTTCACAAAAGGAGCTTCTGTCCTCTGAATGAGATGGACCATAAACACACAAACAGCTTAATATGTATTTACAGCAGGGCTAAATGCAAAGATGAAAAGGCAGGGTGGGGAGAGAGGGTGGTCGCAAGGGTGAGTTTAGGCAGTGTGGTCAGGGACGGCCTCTGAGCAGAGACCTGAATGACAAGGAGCCAGCTGGCTAGAAGAGTGCAGGGACAGCAAGTGCAAAGGCCCTGAGGCAGGGAAGCTGGTTAGGACTGAGGGAGCAGGCACGGGAGGGGGAGGGGGAGGAGGAGGGCGGGGAGAAAGGACAGATCACAGAGGACAGAGAAGGGAGGCCACTCTCGCATTTCTTCCAGGGACAACAGGAAGCCACCAGAGGGTTCTGAGGAGAGGAAGACCGTTTTTACAGTCTCCAAAAGCTCCCTGAGGGAACAAGACTGAAAAGTGACAGACCAGATGCCAGGGATACCCTCTCTAACCAACGAGACCCTCAAAATCCAATTCATCCAACAACAAAATCAATTCCTCAATCCACCCCGCCCTTGCTAATGGCGTGACACAACCTTTTCTTGTCAATGTCGTCGTTAAATCTCGTTGTAGATGTGCAACCAGCTTATTAACAGACCCACGACTTCGGGGACATTTCTGTTCAGGAGGAGGCGAGATTAAGGACGTGAGTCACCTTCAAGTCGACTCAGAGAGAACTGTTAAGCAAAGTGACGGGAAGGGGTATGGCGGGGGGCTGGGGGGAGCAGGAGAGGTGGAAGCCTGGGCAGGGTGCCCAGGGGGGCTCGGGACGGGAACAGCCCTGAAGATCCCTGCACCATGGCGGTGGGGGGGCCTGGGGGAGTCTGGGGGTGTGCGCCTCTCCTGGAGCGGACACCAGGAGACAGCCAGGCTGCGAACGGCCGGCCGGCACCGGCTACAAACACGGGCCCCTCCCTATTCAAGAACAGAGGGGAGGAGGGGGACAAAGGAAACCAGAACTTGAGGCAGATCGGGGTCATAACCAAATATCAGGGTTAAAGGCTAAGTGACAGGCTCTCAGGGTGACTGCGTGCCCCAGGGGACATCTGTGGTTGTCACACTGGGGGTGGCTCCTGACATCAAGTGGGTGGGGCCAGGGATGCTGCTCAGCCCCCTACGGTGCCCAGGACGGTCCCATGGAGAACAATCCAGCGGAACGGTGACAGGCAGAGGGAGCCCCGGAAAGAAGCAGATGGTTGCAGCAGCAGTCAACCCAGTCCCGCTCAGAGCTCCTGGTGCCACACGAGACACTCAGTCCCTCTCATCCCCTCTGATCCCCACGATGACCTACGGGGGGCTCTCGCTGTACCCATTTTACAGATGAGAAATGCAAGGCCCAGGGAAGGAAAGTGACTTACTCCAGAGGAGGGATTTGAACCCAGGTCCCTCAGACTCGGAAGCCTCTCTGGGGACAGGAATCCAGAGACACCGCCAAGAACAGCAGGTCAGAACGGGGTCCCGGTTCGGCCCTCTCCTCCGCTGCCCAGCACCCTCAGCCAGAAGCAGAGGCACGGGGGGCGGGGCAGGAAGGAGCTGGGGCACTGAGGCCCCACAGAGCAGCCCCGGGGGCAAGTCTCTGGGGCAGAACCAGGAACCCCGGCCGGCCCGGGCTGCGGGTGAGGCATGGTGGGGACCGAGGGGGTTTGCAGGGCCCTCCCAGTCGTGCCCTCTGCCAGGAGTTCATTTGTTCTCCACCCCCCGTCCCCCCCAGCTTGGTTCTTGAGCAAGCGACTGGCCCGAGGTCACACACACACAGCTCTGAACCGCACACGCTTCCAGATCCCGGGAAAAAAGCCACCCAGAAAGGCCCGTTAGCCAGCGCCCGGGTCCGTCAGCACGCATCCCCTGGTGCTGCCTGTTCCCTGAACCAGGCCCCAGGGATGGGGAAGGGATGTCCCTTCCCCCGCTAACACCGAGGCCCCCCGAAGTTAGGAATTCTCCATAACCTGCTCCAGCGCTCAAACGTGCCCACTGTCACAGGTGTCAGATAGAACCCAGGAACAGATGGCCGAGCCCCTCCAGGGGAAGGGGGCGGGGCACTGCAGGGCAGGGGTGAGAAACCAGCAGAGAAGGCGGCCAAACGAAATGCAGGACCAAGTACAGAGTCGCCAGGGTGGGGGAAAGGGGCATAGTGGGGGGCGGGGGGGGGTCGCTGTCCACCCCAGAGCCCAGAGGACTCCTGCAGGGTGGCACAGGGACAGGGAAACTACAACAAGGGCCGGGCGGGTCCTTCGTGACCCATCAGCAACACCTTTCAACTCCAGTAGTTAACATTTCCTCAGCAGCCCACCCGCAAAGAGGAAAGGATTCGAAAACGGAGAAAATCAATCGACCGAGACCCGTGTATATCTATTTCAGGTCAATGGCTACACGCTCACGCGAATGGACACACAGCTCACCGGCGGGCACGGACACAGCGCCCGCGTGCATCCGCCACAACACCTGGGCGCCTGTGTGCAACCGCACCCCCGCCACCCCCTTTGCTCCCCAGCGGCGACGTCCCCCAGGGCAGGGCAGTCCGACCGGCACGGTGTCCCCCAGCACAAGTGGAAGAACACCGGGGTTGGCCAAGCATCCAATCAGAAACACGGAAAGAGGGCCGGCGAGTTTCAGAAACCCTCGACTCAGACAATCACAAGTTGACTCCGCGACTTTCCCACTCCGTCCTTCAGGGTTCCAGAAAACAAACTGCAGGGAGGAGAGAGGCCATCCACGGCTCTCCCAGAGGTGGCAAGAAAAGGCTGACCAGCGAGTTGACAATCCCTCCCCAAGCCTCAGAAGGAAGCTATTATTTGAGAATTAGGGGAGTCATTAGCTCTCGGATGACACCGATAAAAGCCCGTAGAGTCGTCTAATGAGCCCGTCTTAGGGGCTTTCTGCCGCCTGGAGACAGCCACGTAAATGGTTGTGCAGAGCCGTGGGGCAGGGCACCCAAGCCTTAAATGCAATCCCGGTATCCTCAGACCCCAAGGCAGAGCCAGCACCCAATGGGACCCAAGGGAGCTTGCTGAACAAATGCCACCGGCAGAAACACACGGAAAAGAACACACCCCGCGCGTGTTACAGGATTACTGGACCCCGTGGAACAGAACCACCGTCCCGCTAGTTTCCTAACTCGGGAAACAGTTCCCCAGGTGCACCCGAATTAGGAAAACAAAAGCCTCCTCCCCCAACCAAACAGACGGGGACACACCAGAGCGCAGTCCAGGCCTCCCGCACCCCCAGAGGGGGGCAGAACAATCTCGCGAAAGCCTTCCACCGCGCCCAGGTGGACACGCACCCCACGGCGCCCGGTGTCATCGCGCCCACCGCGCGCACACCCAGGCCCTCGCACGCTGCCGGGCCGGGGCTGGTCCCTTCCAGAACGAAGCCGAGCCCCAACTCCCACGGGGAAGAGACGACATGGGACGGCCCAACGGGGTCGCCGCGGGGAGCGACTCCACAATCTATCTCCACAGAGACGGGGGTCTTCGGGACGACGACGGGGCTCGGAGGGGGAGGCACTGAGGGGACGCGTCCGGAAGCCGCGAGGTGCATACCAAGTGGGCACGGTTTTTTAATTTAAAAAATCCAGACTGCACGCCTCTCTTCGGGGGCAGGTGTGGAAGCCGCGACGGCGCGGCGGGCTGCCTCGGGGCGGGGGTGGGGGGCAGCGACGGCCACGGCGGGGGGCGCCACCGGGCAGCGCCCCGGAGGCCCCACCGGGGCGCGCAGAGCGGCGGACGCGCAGGCGGGCGCTGGCCGGGGCCTGGGAGCGCCGGCGCTCGCGAGCTCTCCGTCTCGGCCTCTCTCCTCATTTTGTTTAATTATCAGGATTGTTGTGAATAATAAAGAGGGGCCCAGCCGGGCAGGGCCGGGCCGGGCCGGGCCACCCACGCTGTCATCTTTTGTGCAGGGCCGGCGGGGACGCCCCGGCCCAGCCCCCGCGCGCCCCCGGCCCCGGCCCGGACGCCCCCGCCTCCCGCCCCCGGGCCCGCCATTGTCCGGCCGCGGCCGCCCCC
>NC_064816.1:3307755-3351756 GCF_023721935.1 Panthera uncia | reverse complement strand
TCTTTTTTTTTTTTTTTTTTTTTTTTTTTTTTTTTTTTTTTTTTTTTGAGAGCACAAGCTGGCGGGGGCAGGGGGCGGGCAGAGACGGGGAGACAGGATCCGAAGTGGGCTCTGCACGGTCACCACTGAGCCCGATGCTGGGCTCAAACTCACGAACGTGAGATCAGGACCTGAGCTAAAGCCAGACCCTCCCCCCGCCCCCCGTCTTAAAATGGCACCTTCCACCTTCCGGGAATCCTCTTCCACGAATGTCCTCGTGGGACACGGACCAGACAGTCCCCACCAGCACCAAGCACAGGACCCCCACGTGTAGTACGTGCTCCATAAACGTGTGCTGGTGGGGAGACAGGGAGGAAGGGAAGGAAGGATCTCTGGCCCTGAGCCAGATTTCCGTCTGGGTTCCAACTGGATTCTCAACCGAGCGACCGCTGGAGAAGGAAGCCGGGTGGGGAGAGCAGAGCAGCGGACCAGCCAGGCACCCGGCCGGGACCCCGCACGCAGGGATGCGAGCAGCGGTGGGCGTGCACCCCTGACGGATGGCATCGGGCGCCTGGGGGAAAGGACGCACTCGACACAGGAGAAGGCCTGCTGGTGCCATGGCACATCCGACCGCCGCGCGCAGCCTGTGGCTTCCCGTCTTAGTCGTGAAACTCCCGCATCCTTGCCAATAAGGTCTACGGCCCCGATTCCGGGGACGAAAAACACGACTAAGATTCGGGTCCACGCTCAAAATTCCGGCTGTGGACTGGTGCGTTGTTCACGACGGCCACAAGATGGAAACACCCCAAGCGTCCATCCACACGCTGGGATATCATCCAGCCTCAGGGAGGAAGGACGTCCTGTCGCCCATCACCGCGTGGACGGACCCGGAGGACACTGTGCGCAGTGACAGGAGCCGGACACAGAAGGACACGTCCCGCGTGACCCCACGCACAGGGGGTCCCCAGAGGAGTCCCGTCCACAGGGACAGAGAGCGGATGGTGGGAGCCAGGGGAGGGGCAGGGGGCGGGGAGTCCGTGCTTCCTGGGGGCAGGGTCTCAGTCTGGGGAGGCGGAAAGTTCTGGAGATGGAGGGTGGGGGTGGCTGCACGACAGCGTGGGTGTGCCTGATGTCAGAGAGCTGTGCGCTTAGAGATGGTGAATAAGGCAAGTTTTACATTGTGGGCATTTTATGACAATAATACAATTTTTTAATCAAGTAAAACCAAAGTCAGGGCACCTGCGTGGCTCAGTCGGTGGACTGACTTTGTGGCTCAGGTCAAGGTCTCACGGTTTGTAAGTTCAAGCCCCACCATCGAGCCCACGTTGGATCCGGGGTCTCCCCCCTCTCTGCCCCTCCCCCACTTGCTCACGCGCACTCTCTCTCGCTCTCAAAAATGAGTAGACGTCAAAGAAAACAAAACAAACCAAAATCAGATGCTAGGACGTGGGGGCCAAGGCCGCCTTCCTGTAGCACCCCTCCCCCCCCCCACCCCGAGGCGGAGGTTCTTGCCAGGATCAGCAGTGGGGACAGACCCACGTGCCAGCAGCCCATCCATCCACGGCACCCACACCGGCTCCACGGCGAGGCTCGCGGCCAGACCCCCCCACCATCCGCTCCTTCTCTGTGGCCTGACCTGGAGCACAGCACCTGTCACCTGGAGTCTGAAGGTGTCACTCCATTCCTTTGCACCGAGTCAACTGAGGCTCAGAGTGGCCGGGTGGCTCTCCAAGGCCACACAGCTGGGAGGGACAGAGCCTTGCTTGGGACACACGGGGCATCTCTCCCCGGCCACACGGCTGAAGGCACCGATCGGGCCACGAGGCAGGACAGCGGGGCCCAAGGATGGAAAAGCGAAGGGCCTGACCCGCCACACTGCTTGGCGGTCTGAGCCCCTCCCCTGGCGTGACAGCTAACACTGAGGCCTGCACAGAGACGGCCCGAAGGCGAGAAAGGACGCCGGCAACTCAGACAGCCAGGGCAGGGCGCTCGGGAGGCGGGGACAGCCTGTTCTCAAACTGCCTGCCCGCGCCGCACTGAAGTCCCTACCAACCGACTCTCACCAGAAGACGCGGCAGAACGACCCACCCCACCGAGCGACTCTGCCTCCGGGGGACGCTGGGTGGTGTCGGGGACAGCTGTGGCTGTCAGGACTGGGGGTGCCTCGGGGAACCGAGTGGGCGGGGCCAGGGATGCCGGTAGTCCCCCCCTCCCCCACAGTGCCCGGGACGCCCCCGCCCACCCTGTCTCGGCCCCTCCCAGGCTCCCCTCCCGCCCACCCTCCTAAGACGGACTACCCTCCGGGCCCACCTCCCACCCCTCGTCCCCTCGAGGCCCCCGCTGCCTGCCCGTCCAGGCTCCTGCCCCTGCCGCTCTGCCTACCTGGGATGCTGCCTCCACTAGGAAGCCCTCCCTCCTGCCCGCCCTTCCCGCCCCGGACCCACAGCCATGGTGGGGGTTGGGGGAGAATGTTCCAGGGGTGGGGGGACCAGAGAACACTCCCAAGGCAGGCAGGCGAGGGCCTGCTGGAGAGACAGGCACAGGGCCCCTATGGCTTCAGGCCACAGGGAGGTGGGCAGCGGCGGCCTAGGTCCCCAGTTTTACTCTGCAGCACGCCGGAGGCACGGGAGGATGAGGTGCAGGGCAGGGGGGTGACGGGAGCCCGGGACAAAGGCCGGGAGGCCACCTGGACAGCCACGACCAGGCCCCGGGCAGCCTGGGTGCCTGGAGCACGTGGCAGCAAAGCCCCCGTGCCAGGGGGTGGCAGCAGGCGCGGGGCAGTCCCTTCAGCAGCTTCCGGCCCGGCCCGCGGCCGCCCCTCTCACCTTGCACACGTTGTGCTGGCACACGGTCGTGATGGGGCGAAACACCAGCTCTTGGCAGCAAATGCACTGGAACGTCTCCTCCACTTTACTCAGGAACTTCTGGAACTGGAGGAAGGAGAGCGTGTGAGCCGAGCCCACCTCTGACCGGTACGCCCACCCAGGGGGGGAGGCACCTGTTGCCCGCCCCCGGTTAACACAAGAAAACAGCGGCCCCGAGAGGCCCCGAGTCCGGGGTGGGCTCGTCAGCGGCTGCTTGGGCGTCGGGGTCCACCGCTGGGGGCCACAGAACAAGGCCTGTCAACGTGGAGCTCAGAGGCCGGGGGAGGGGGACCAAAGATGGGACAGGCGGGGCCGGGACGCCGCAGCAGAGCTGGGAGGGCGGCGGGCAGCCGGGGAGGGGCTGCCCCGGGACGCTGCAAGGAGAAAGGCGACCGGGAGGACGACACACGGCCGGCTGGGTCACGGCCCCCAAGACGCCACATCTGAATCCCGGGACTTGTGGTGTCACCTCGTGAAGCTAATGGGACTTTGCAGACGGGGTTAGGGACGCTGAGACGGGACACTGCCCTGAGTTATCCAGCTGGCCCCACGTCATCACAAGGGTCCCTGTGAGAGGGAGGCGGGGCCCGGAGCGACGTGTGGGGCCCAAGGACGCGGCATTTGCAGACGCCGGGGAAGCACGGGAAATGGGTCCGGCCCTGGAGCTTCTGGAAGGAGCCGGCCCTGCCCGCACCTGGCTTTGGCCCCTAGGCACTCATCCGGGCTTCTGCCCTCCAGAACTGCGAGAGAATGAGGGTTTGTGTTGCTACGAGCTCCCAACTCCGTGGTCATTCGTCACGGCTGCCGCAGGAGTCCTGAGCAGGAGCACTTCGGGGGAAGGTCCTCGCGGCCGAGGGACCGTGAGGGCGAAGGCCCCGAGACAGGATGACCGGGACCAAGAGCCGGGGTGGCTCAGTCGGTGAAACACCTGGCTCCTGCTCACAATCCCACGGTTCGTGAGCTCAACCCCCAAGTCGAGCTCTGCACTGACAGCGTGGAGCCTGCGTGGGATTCTCTCTTTCACGGTCTCCCTGTCCTTCCTCTGCTCGCTCGCTCTCTCCCCAAACAAAGAAACTCAAAAAAGCACGACAAACGAAAAGAGGACATCAGAGTCAACAGGCAGGCCCTGAGCATACATAAAGGACTCTGGAGAGCGAGGCACAGGCCGCGGTCGGGGGCCACCGGGCTGCTCGCTTTCAGTGACCCGTCCGTGTCATTTGCTGCACTCAGAGCAGGAGGACCGAAAACAGACGGGCCTGGTTTGGCGGTTCCTTAGAAAGCTGAGCACAGACTGACCTGACGATCCGGCGCCTGGGACTATGCCCGAGAGGGGAAAGCTGGGGACGTGCCCCCTCGGCGGGGGCGTATTTGCTTTGCACCGCTGTGTGCAGGGACAGAAGCCAGACACAGAAAGAACGTCCCACGTGACCGCACGCACAGGGGGTCCCTAGAGGAATCCCGTCCACAGAGACAGAGAGTAGATGGTGGGAGCCGGGGGTGGGGGGGGCGGGCGAGTCAGCACTTCACGGGAACAGAGGCTCAGTCTGGGGAGATGGAAAGTTCTGGAGACGGGTGGCGGGGGCGGCTGCACGACAGCGTGCGTGTGCCTGAGGCCGTGGAGCCGTGCACTGAACGTGGTGATGATGCTGAACTATCTCTACCCGTCAGGTAATCAAGGGTGAGGGGAGAGGCCGCCCAGGCCGGGCGAGTGGGAGGGGGGGGGGGGGGGGGCGCTCACCGGCCCGTCTTTGAGCGACTTCAGGATCTCGCTCCACAGCTTAGTGTTGTTCTCGTCCTCCTTGATGAGGCTGCTCTGCTGGGCCGTGAGGCTATAGGGCTCCACCTTGCTTTTCTTAGGTGTCCCTCGCGGGGACCCAGCGCCGGTCTTGCCCCCTGCTGGGACAGAGCGGAGTGGGTGAGGGCGGGCGGCCGAGCGCGCACGTGGGCGCCGCCCGCAGAGACACCTACCTCCGGACTTGCACTTCCGCTTGCCCTTGCCCTTCTTGGGGGAGGTGAAGCCCCCCTCCTCGTCCTCGTCCTCGTCCTCGTCCTCGTCCTCCTCCTTGGCCTCCCTCTTGCTGTTCTCCTTCTCCTTCTCCCTCCTGGCCCGGGCCTCCAGGTAGCCTTCCGGGTACTGCAAAGGGTCAAGTCAGGCGGTGAGCAGCATGGGGTCCGCGGACCGGGGGCCGCCTCGGCCGGCGCCCTTTCTGCCACCTCACCCCATCGACATTCCGTCCCCGGTCCCCGCTCTGGCCTCCAAGCCTCGGACTCCCTCTCCCGGCTCAGCCGCCAGGGAGCCTCGGGCAAATGCACCGCCAACTGTCCAACTTCTCGGGAATAAGAGGGCGGAGGGAGCAGCGTGGCCCTGACGGGGTGGAGGGGAAGCGGTCGAAGGGGGGACGCCTGGAAAACGCTGCGCAGCAGCTCCAGCAAGTTGAGAGTCTAATTATCACCCTCGCGATTTACTTTTGTTAAATGTTTATTTCTTTTTGAGAGAGAGAGAGAGAGAGAGCGTGCAAGCAAGTGGGAGAGGGACAAAGAGAGAGAGCACACACGAGCAAGCGGGGGAGGGGCAGAGCAAGGGAGGATTCAAAGCAGGCTCCGCACTGAGGACGCGGGGCTCGAACCCAAGAACCGTGGGATAAAGACCCGAACAGAAGTTGGACGCTCGGCCAGCTGAGCCACCCAGGCAACCCTGTTTCATTCAGAGGTGGGCAAACTCCTCCCCTCCCCAGGCGCCAGGCAGGATTTCTGCCTTCGGAGCCCCGCTGAGGCCCCGGAACGAAAGGGGGCGCCCCGGGAGAACTTCATTTACAAAGAAGTGGCCTCAAGGCCCTTGCTCGCCAACCCAATTTAGAGGAGTCTGGGGCCCCTCTGGGGTCTGACAGGCATTACTGAGTTAGAACCCCATCTCCGAGGCACCTACAGTCCTGTGGGACTTTCTGGGGTTTCATCAAGAGATCGACAAGCTTCTTTAGGAACGCAATCGTTAAGTCGTGAATATTCCGGGAGCGGGTGTTCCCGTCCCCTGGCTGTTTCCCTCTCCCGTTCCTTAGCCTCTGAAATTCTCCGAGGTACAAACATCACGTTCAGAAGACGACTCTTTGGTGACCCTCGGCGGGGGGGGGGGGGGGGGCATCTGATTCTCAGTGGCAATTAAGATTCCTTAAATAGTCCCACACCGACTTATCAGCTGTAGAGACTCGCCGTAACGAACAGAAAAGCCATAATTATGGTGCAGCAAAGGCGTGCCCCGCACCGGGTGAGCCCTGGGAGATGGGATCGGGAGGTGGGCGCCCCGGCTGCTGGGCGGAGGTGAGCGAGTGCTCGGAGGGCGTACCCCTCCCCACGTCACACGGGTTTTGTGGGTTTGCCTGGGGGGCGCCGTGGAGCCTGGCGAAAAGGAGGAAACCGGATTCCGCGCGGATTTCACACGAACCCCTCCCGGAACACGGCTCGCACAAGGAAGTGTGGTTCTCCACCCTCGAACCACGAACACAAACACCACCCGCCCACCCCCAAAATCCACGGGCTGAACGATCCCAAGGGTACAGCCCGCGAGGGGCAACCAGGTGCCCGGAAGTCATTTAAGATCACAGGAACCTGGGGGAGCTTCCGGCCGGGAAGGCAGGCCCCCACTGTCCGGGCCCTCGCTGCCCGAAGCTCCCTGAGGCAGGCTCTGCCCCGATCCCCAGCGACCGGCCGGGAAGACGAGGCGCGTCGCGGGGCAGCTCCCGGCTCCGCAGACATTAGGCCAGAGGAGTCCAGGGCGGGGCTCCCAGGCGAGAGACGACAGGCCCGGCCCGGACGCACCTGCATGGTCAGCCCCAGCTTCTTGATCCGGTCCTTCCCCTCCTTCGTCCAGGGACCGGGTTCCGCGTCGTCCCGCCGGAGCAGGTAGCGCCACACCAGGAAGCCGGACTTGCCCTTCTCCGGCCAGTACCTCACGACCTGCGGGCAGCGCGGCCGCGTCAGCACCGTGTGGGGTCTGGGGCCGCGCGGGGCCGGCGGGGGCAGGCAGGGCCGCTCACCTTGTAGATGCCGTCGTACCGGTTGCCCTCGGCGGGGGCGTACTTGCTGTGCTTCCGACCCTTGACGTTCCGCACGACCCGCACCGGCTTCCCCGACCGCCAGTCCTTGGCCTCGGCCCCTTTGCGGTCGTTGATGGGGGCGCTGCAGTTCAGGGCCAGCGCCCTGTGGGGAGAGGGAGGCCCCGTGAGGGAGAGGCCGGCCGGCGTCCCCGTGAAAGAGAGGCTCACGCTCTCACCGCTAGGGCGCGGGCCTGACCTTCTCTGGAAAGAGGGTGTGGCAGATGGGGGTCACGTTCAAAAGAGATCAGAGTGGGCTAGTGTGGCCCTGACTGTCCTTATGGGAAAAGGGTACGGGGGGGGGGGGGTTGTCTGGGTGGCTCAGTCGGTTCAGCATCCGACTCTTGGTCTCGGCTCAGGCCATGAATGATCTCATGGTTCGCGAGGTCGAGCCCCGGGTCCGGCTCTGGGCTGAGCGTGCAGAGCCCCACTTGGGATTCGGTCTCTCTCTGTCTCTCCGCCCCTCCCCCGCTTGCTGTCTCTCTCAAAATAAGTTTTAAGAGCTTTAAAAACGTTAAAAAAAAGGAAAAAGGAACGGAGGCACAGCACCCGGGGGAGAAGCCCACGTGAAGGAGGCAAAGGCTGGAGGGACGCACCCACAAGCCACGGGACACCAGAGACCGCCAGCGGCTGCCAGCAGCTGGAAGAGGCCGGGGCGGTGGGGGGGAGGGGGGATGCTCCCCCACAGGCTTCACAGGAAGCACGGCCCTGCCGACCCCGGGATTTCAGGGTTTGGGCTCCAGAATTACGCAAGAACGAATTCCTGTTGTTTTACAAACCACCCGCTTGTGGTGTTTTATGACAGGAGGAGGCGCAGGACACGAACACACCACGCGGAGGTGTGCGAAGCCACGCGGGGCTGGGAGGCCCGTCCCACCGAGGGGCACGGAGGCCCCGGGACAGGCGGACCGGGGGTCAGGCTCAGCACGGACGACCGGCAGCGTCTTCGTGGCTCAGAAGGAGAGACGAGCTGCTGTGGACACACGCTTCCTGAGGATGACTACAGAGGCGTGGGTCCAGCTCTCATCCCGAAAGTGAGCTCAGGGCAGACCCCACACCGTCCAGGCTTTCCTGAACACGGCTCCCAACAGCCACTGAAACTAAGATACTCCACTAGACAAATAACTGTGTAACAAAGCACGCCGCCCCCCCCCCCCCCCGCCGTATTTAGTTACTTGTTCTGCGATTTTGTTTATTTACTTAAGTTTATTTATCTGAGAGAGGAGGGGAGAGGGGGAGAAAGCGCACGAGCAGGGGAGGGACAGAGAGGATCCCCAGCAGGCTCCGCATCACCAGCGCAGAGCCCGACGCGGGGCTCGAACCCACCAACCTCGAGATCGTGACCTGAGCTGAAGTCGGACGCTTCACCGAATGAGCCACCCAGGCCCCCTGAATTCTGCGATTTTAGACAACGGTATGATAAGTATCACTACGTATAGAGGTGCGGGGGGGAGGGGAGGGGCTCAGTCACCAGGTATCTGACTCCTGATTTCGGCTCAGGTCATGATCTTGCGGTTTGTGAATTCAAGCCCCACGTCGGGCTCTGCACTGACATCACGGAGCCTGCTTGGAGTTCTGTCTCCCCCTCTCCACCCCGTCCCCACTCATGCACGCGTGCACGTTCTCTCTCCCCAAAAAATAAACTTTAAAAATAAAATCTTAAAAATATACACAGGTCACCACACATAAGATTTTCATGCTCTCGTGTCTCACAAACACATTTCCAAAGCAGAATTACGGGGTCACGGATAGGAACGTTTTCAAGGCTCTCTATACATATAGATAACTTTCCCAGAAGGTGGCACCCACCTGTGTTTCTTTTTTCTTTTATTTTTGAGAGAGCACAACTGAGCGAGGGGCAGAGAGAGAGACAGAGAGAGAGGGAGGGAAGGAGAATCCCAAAGCAGGGCTTAAGTTCACCCAATACGGGGCTCGAACTCACGAACCCTGAGACCATGACATGAGCCAAAGTCAGATGCTTAACCAACAGAGCCACCCAGGCACCCCCGCATCTGTATTTCTACCAACGGTGGAACACTAGTCTCGGTCTTGACATTTCTCAACATTTTAGAGGTTTTGGCCAATTTTACAGGGGAAAAAAATAGGAGTTTACCATCGCTTCAATCTGTATTCTCTGATTACCAACACGGAGTAAGCTTTCGTGGTCATTAAGGATGTGCATTTCCTTTGTGAACGACCTGTCTTTTGCGATTCCCTATTAGCTTTTCTTATTGATCTGCAACAGCTCTTTATATACGAGAACACAGCTATCACATACCATGTCCATAGCAGACTTGTCCCCCAAATAGTCATCTGCCTTTTCATTCTACATATGGGTTTTATTGATGCAACGTGTAACATTTAGGTCATCGCATCTCTTGTCATTTTCTCGGTTTCAAGATGCTTTTTGTGCTTATAAAATCCGTTGCCAATCTACAGTGCGGGGTCGGCAATCACTGGCCCGCCACTCGGTTTTGCAAATAAAGTTTTGCTGAAACACAACCATGCTTATTCATTTACATGGGCTCTGAGGCTGCTTTTGTGCCACGATGGCAGCACTGGATGGTTACAACAGAGACCATGCGGCCCACAAAGCCAAAAATATCTATCATCTGGCCTTTTAGGGAAAAAGTTTCCTTTAACACATCTGAAGGACTTTAGCAAAAGGAAGGTAAAAAAAATGGATGTTCATCATCCCTACGTTCTACCACTTTTCCTTTTTTTTAAATGGCAGACTTTTTTTAATGTTTGTTTACTTTTGAGAAAGAGAGAGAGAACGCGCACACGTGAGCAGGGGAGGGGCAGAGAGAGAGAGAGACAGGACCCGAAGCAGGCTCTGTGCTGACAGCACAGAGCCCGACAGGCAGGGCTACAACTCACGAACCGCGAGATCATGACCCGAGTTGAGGTTGGACGCTTAACCCACTGAGCCACCCAGGCGCCCCTCCACCGCACTCTTAATGGGACGCTAACTTCCTGGACAGGACACCCCAAAACAGAACCAACCCCACCCCTGTGCAGCTGCCACAGGACGAGGCGGAGGCACGGCTGGCGAACAAGTAAGAAAACCCGCTTCGGCAGACCTGTTGGTGTTCGTGAGCTTCTGATCACAAGACTGCTCCGCGGTCCTCTTATTGCCAGAAAGATCTCGACCACCGCTGCCCGTGTACGTGAAAGAATTCCCGTGGTCCTGAAACAGAGAAGGACAGGCTGAGCCCTCCACACACAGGAGCACAGACTCCACCGAAAACAAACCCACACCCGCCCGTTAGGATGTCAACAGAGACAAAGAACGTGACGAGTGCAGACAGGGACGTGGACAAATCGGGACGCCGTGAGGGACGAGTAAGAACGCAAACTGGCACAGCCACGATGGAAAAGGGTACGAAGGTTCCTTGAAAAGTTAAAAACAAAACTGCCATACGAAGCGGCAGGTCCCACTCCTGGGTCTAGGCCCCAAAGAACTGAAAACGGGGCCTTGAGAAGGTGTTTGCACACCCACGCTCAGGGAAGCACGGTCCACAACAGCTAAACGTGCAAACAACCCCAGCGTCCGTTGGTGGATGAAGGATTCACAGCGTGTCCATCCACACGCCGGAACATGACCCAGCCTCAGGAAGGAAGGACGTCCTGCCGCCTGCCACCGCGTGGACGGACCCGGAGGACACCGCGCACGGTGACAGGAGCCGGACGGAGAAGGACACGTCCCGCGTGACCCCACGCACAGGGGGTCCCCAGAGGAGTCCCATCCACAGAGTCAGAGAGTGGATGGATGGCGGGAGCCGGCGGGGGGAGTCCGTGCTTCATGGGGACAGAGTCCCAGATTGGGACATGGAAGGATCTGGAGACAGACGGCAGGGGCGGCCGTAGAACAGCGTGTGTGTGCCTGATGCCGCTGAGCTGTGCGCTTAGAGATGGTGACGATGATGAAGTTTATGTGCATTTCCCACAGTTTTGTTTTATGACTCCAGACCATCTCCCCCCCACTCACCACGTCGTCCTCGTATCCGCCGGCCAGGACCAGGGAGTAAGCCCCGTCGTTGCTCCGGCCGTGGATGCCCGCCACGTGAGGTCGATGGACCCCTGACTCGCTGACCTACAACGATCACCGAGAAATAAATGGCGCCCTCGGGATTGGCCGCGACAGAGACGCTCAACCCCACTGCCCTGGCTCCCTCCCACTTTCAAAGCCAGCGGCGGGACTCTTCTGCCAAAGGCGTCATCACCCGTTAGGAGAGCCTCTTCCTCAGACACCCGAGTCTGAGCCACACCCTGGAAGGAACCGGCCTGAAGCCCAGCCCTGCCGCCTTCCCTCGGGGTGGCCCTCGCCCAGGGGCGGGGGCCTCTGAGGCCCCAGAGCCCAGGAAGTCGGGGGTACCTGGACTCTGAACCTCCACATGGTGCCCACGGGGATCCCCGGGATGGGTCCGTAGTGGTTGGACGGGACGATGGTGCACTCCTTGGTACGGCCCACGCACGCCATGCCCTGTGGGTCCGGAAACAGAGGCAAGAGCAGTTTGAGCGCTGGCGGGCCAGGAAGGGCGGCAGGGGGCGGGGCGCGGGGGCGGGGGCGGGGCGCGGGGCGGGGCGGGGCCGCCTCACCTTGCCCCAGTCCCGCTGGGAGGAGGACGTGGCGGATGCCATCTTCGCCTTCTTCTTGCTCTCTTTCAGCTTCTCCCCGGCCAGCACCACCTCGCTGGCGTCGTTCCGACACTCGGGGCAATACCTGCGACGGCAGGGGCGTCACCTCCGGCCCGCGCCCGGCCCGTCCCTCGGGCCCCACACCGCGGACACACCGGCTCCGCGACTCCCTGCCATCCTGCGCTGGGGGAGGGGGGGCGTTTCCATTTCGATGCCGGCACGATAAACGAGAAGCCCCGCTCACGGCTCACGCGTGGCGAGCGACCCCACCGGGCAGGGCAGGGCAGGGCAGGGCAGGGCGGAACGTTCCCCTCGCCCCGGAACGTTCTACTGGACGGCAGACGCTTGTCCCTCTCCCACGGGAATTCCCAGGGCCTCCCGACGACGAGGGCAAACCCGGCTGGGATACGGGACACACGCGGGGACGCTCGACGGGCACCTGCTCGCGGCCGCAGACTCGGTTTCCCCACCCCGGCGAGGGCGAGGTGTGCGAACGACAGCCACGAGGAGCGGCGGCAACGAGCCCGAACAGGTGGGGGGGGGGGCGTCCCCGGCCCGGAGCCGAGCCCGTCGCCACCGCCCCGTCCACGGGAGCGCGGTGGCCGAGAGGCCGCGCTCCAGACGTGCCGTGACGCTCCCCCCCCCCCCCCCCGGCCCCGGCCCGCCCGCTCACCACTCGTCCTCCTTGGGGATGCTGCTGAGGGGCGGGCGCAGGCAGTAGGTGTGGAAGGCCATGTCGCACTCGTCGCACATGAGCTGCTTGTCCGGGTCCTGCTTGCCCCCGCACAGGTGGCAGGCGCACACGCGGCAGGCCTTGTTCTCGTCGTCTCTGCAGTGCCTGCACGAGGGCCCGCTCTTCCCTGCGCACGGGACGGCGGGCTCAGCGCGGGCGGCGCCGGCCGGGCACGGTCGGGACGGGAGCCGCCCCCCCACCCCACGCCACGCCCGACGCGGAACACGCGGTGGGGCGGGGCCCGAACTCACTTCTCATCGGGTTTTCCACCACGGGGCTCCCCTCGCCCGGGCGCTCGATCTTGAACACCTCGTCCACGAAGATGATCCGACAGTCATTGAGAGAATCGTCCCTGTGAGGCGGAAGCCGTTAGCGAGACCGGTCCCGCTGGCGGACCCGCCCCGGGGGCCTCGGCGGGGACCCTGCCACCTAACGCGGCGGCTCGCAGAGCGCACGGGCAGCTCTGGTCCCGATGCTACGGGGGCCGCGGGGGCCGCGAGCGTCCACGGAGCTCCTCCCCTCGCCAGCTCAAGTCCTGCCGGCTCAGAAACCAGATGGAAACGACACACACACCGGGGTTTCATCACGTGATGCGTCTGAGCAAATAATGTCTAACCTTGCGGCAGGCAAGACCGATCGAGTTAGGCCCCACATACAAAACCTACAGGTAAAGTCTGATTCAATTTCCTGGTCTCAGACTAGGAAAACTCTGATAGCTTAAAGGGACCCCCAGTGAGGGGCGCCAGGGTGCTTTAGTTAAGTGTCTGGCTTTTTTTTTTTTTTTTTCCAGAGACAGAGCCGGAGCAGGGGAGGGGCAGAGAGAGAGGGAGACACAGAATCCGAAGCGGGCTCCAGGCTCTGAGCTGTCAGCACAGAGCCCGAGGCGGGGCTCGAACCCACAAGCTGTGAGATCATGCCCCGAACCAAAGTCAGATGCTCAGCCAGTTGAGCCACCCTGGCGCCCCCAAGCGTCCCAGTCTTGATTCCAGCTCATGTCATAATCTCACGGTGTTTTTGAGATCAAACATCAGGCTCCAAGCTCAAAATGAAACAGACATTTAAAAGAAAACAATGACCTCCAGGCATCAATCCAACAACTCCATCAACAACGTCCCCAACGGCAACCGAATGTGGTCACCAACATGGGCCACCTGTGGAATTCTACGTTTGCTAACAACCATCCTGGAAAAGTAAAAACGGATGGAACTCGGGGTGCCTGGGTAGCTCACTTGGTTAAGCATCTGACTTTGGCTCAGGTCAGCAGCCTGTGGTTCATGAGTTCAAGCCCTGCATCCAGCTCTGTGCTGAGAGTACAGAGCCTGCTTGGGATTCTCTCTCTCCCTCTCTCTCTGCCCCTCCCCCACTTGCACTCTTTCTCTCAAAATAATACATATATAAGCTTTAAACAACAACAACAACGAACCGGGGGCATCTTGGTGGCTCAGTTGGTTGAGCGTCCAACTTCGGCTCAGGTCATGATCTCGTGGTTCAGGAGTTCAAGCCCCACATTGGGCTCCATGCCGACAGCTCAGAGCTGGAGTCTGCTTTGGATTCTGTCTCCCTCTCTCCGCCCCTCCCCTGCTCATGCTCTGTCTCTCTCTCAAAAATAAATAAACATTAAAAACGAAAAACAAAGCAAGGGGCGCCTGGGTGGCTCAGTCGGTTGAGCATCTGACTTTGGTTCAGGGCATGATCTCTCTATCCGTGGGTTCAAGCCCCACGTCAGGCCCTGTGCTGACAGATCGGAGCCTGGAGCTGCTTCGGATTCTGTGTCTCCCTCTCTCTCTGTCCTTCCCCTGCTCGTACTGTCTCTCTCTGTCTCCCAAAAAACGAATAAATGTTAAAAAAAAAATTTTTTTTTAAAAGCAACGGAATTGATGGGAATGCGTTCCATGTAACCCAACGTACACAGAATATTATTTCAACCCGGGAGGACCGTTACGGCACCGTTAACGAGCTACTTGGTGTTCTTTTCCAGCACAAAGTCCTGACGCCCAGTGTGCATCTCACCCTCCCGGCACGGCTCAGCTCGTGCTGGCCACGTTTTGGTGCTCGACAGCACGAGTGGCCACAGCCACGGCCCTGGGCCACATAGGCCCAGGTCGCCCCACCAGTTCACAGGAAGCCCGGGGGAAAAGGCGCGTAGGAGGCGGCGCTGGGAGGTGCGCAAGGCAAAACCCCGCTGCGGGGATGCTTTGGCACAAACAACCCGGCTTCTGCAACAGAGAGCCCGGTCAGGAAAGGGGGACAGCAAAGGACCGGAGACTGAAAGGGAACAGCAGCTTGAACGATATATGGGAACCTAACCGAAGCCCGTGCACGTTACACAGATCCCGACCAAACGGATGACAGAGGAAAAAAAGGTGAGATGATTAGAAGACGAACCAACGACGGAACACGTTACCAAGAAATTAGGACCGGGGCGCCGGGCTGGCTCAGGCGGTGGAGCATGTGACCCTCGATCTTGGGGTCGTGGGCTCGAGCCCCGCATTAGGCATAGAGGCCACTTAAGGTGCATCAGTTAAAAAGTGAAAAAAAATTGCGATTCTTCTTTGCGTCGTGATGACACTATTACAACTAAGTTTCTTAGGAAGAGTCACCTTACGGAAATAACCCGCAAGAGACGCATGGATGCGACGGCTCAACGCCTGGGCGTTACCTCACTACGCTGGGGGCAGTGGCATTGTCAGAGGAAGGAAAGTGACAAGAATCCATTGCTAGTGGACACGCCCTTGCAGGAAGGCGAAGGAAGTTCCTCGACAGGTAGGAAATTATACAGGAAGGCATCTGAGGAGCACAAGGAGGAGAGAAAAACAGAAAGGGCACAAGTGTGGGCACATACGACAGATTAGCCTCCGTGCGCGTCCTCAAGGCCATAGGGGAGGACTGAAACACAGATCCTGACACCGTCCGCTTCTCCGGGACTATGAAGGGACAGAAACGAAGACAGGTTTCTACTCTTCACCCCAAGTGGCAAAAGTGACCACCAGTATGTCACGTGTTTACAGTGAAATCCAGAGAAACCACTAGGAAAACCACGCACAGCGATACACTCGGGAGACCACACGCAAATCTGCACAGAATCCTGTAACACGTTTTAAGTGACCCACGGGCAACGGAGGAAACAAAGGGGGAACAAAGTCCCAGCACAGCACGATTACCAGAAGCGTGAACGGTCTAAACGTGCCAATTAAGAGGCAAGATGGCAAAGTGGATTAAAAAACAACCCAGTTGTATCCTGTGTATGGGAACGTCGCTTCCAATTCAACCACATCGGTTGGAAAGTCAAAGGGAAGAAAAGGACACAGCATGCAAATGATAACTTGCAAAAGCCAAGCAGGTATATCATACCCTCCCCGCGGAGCCAGGAAAACTAACACAACGGAAAGATCTTTGACCAGGAGGACGGAACTGCCCTAAAGGTGTGTGCACCAGACAAGAGCCTCCCAACTGTGCAAGAGAGGCAGACGCGCCCCACAGCGAGAGCAGGCCTTCGGGCCTTCTGGCCGCAGGGCCACACGGGGCACCTGACGGAGAACCAGACAGACAAGCAGCAAGGATCAGTAGTGAGCACCACCAGAGAACAGACTCTCACAGAGTTAAGCAGGACATTCTGCCCACCAACAGAATATACTTTTTTTTAAGGAACCCCAGAATATTCACCAAGTTAGACCCTCCCTAGCAGGGGCCATAAAACAAACCTCAACATATTTGGAAGTGAAATCACACAGAGTATGTTCTCTGACCACAATAAAGTCCAGTTAGAAATCAGCAACAGAAGGACAGCTCAAAAGTCTCTGAATACCTGGGAATGAAACTCAATACTTCTAAAGGAGCCAGGAGCCAAAGGGAGAGTCTCAAAGGAAAAAAAAAAAAAAAAAAATTGAACGGTGAAGAAAAAGAAAAAATACAACATAGCAAAATATGTGGAAAGCAGTTAGGGCAGTGCTCAGAGGGAAACGTATAGCACTGAGTGCTGATGTTAGGAAAGAAAACGGCTCAGATCAATAGTGTAAGTTGTTACCTCAAGAAACTAGAAAAGGAAGAGAACCCAAAGAAACAAGAAGGGAGCAAATTTAAAAGATGAAAGCAGAAATCAATGACATTGAAAACAAGAAAACACAGGGGCGCCTGGGTGGCTCAGTCGGTTAAGCGCCCGACTTCGGCTCAGGTCATGATCTGGGGTGGGTTCAAGCCCCACGTCAGGCTCTGTGCTCACAGCTCAGAGCCTGGAACCTGCTTCTGATTCTGTGTCTGCCTCTCTCTCTGCCCCTCCCCTGCTCATGCTCCCTCTCCCTCTTTCTCTCTCAAAAACAAACATTAAAAAAAAGGAAACAAGAAAATAGAGACCAGCAATGAAATAACACACTGGTTCTTTGTTAGCAATGACATAGCTGCAGCCTGGCCTGAGCCCCAGGACCTTGCTCCTAAATGCCAGCATCAGCCTCTGCCCTGGTGTCCCTGCTCCCACACTGCCCCCTACAGTCCATTCCCCTCTCGGCCACCAGAGCTAGGATTCTTAACTGTAGGCCAAAGCGTGTGGCTCCTGGGCTTAAACGCTCCAATGGCTGGCCGCGACAGACAATGAACACCAGATCCGTACGTCTCCATGATGCTTGGAGACTCCCACAGTCTTGGTTCCTCCCACCTTCTTTCCCTCCAGTCCACCCCACTGGCTTTCTCCTCAGACTACAAATGCGCCAGGGATGGCCCTGCCCCAGGACCTTTGCACTTGTTGTACCTGTGCTTAGGACACTGTTACCCAAATACTTGTGTACGTATACATAATACATATGGTGGAATATTATTCAACCACAAGAAGGAAATCCTGACATCTGCTACAACGTGGATGGACCCGGAGGACACTGTGCGCAGTGACAGAAGCCAGACACAGAAGGACACGTCCTATGTGACCCCACTCACTGGAGGTCCCAAGAAGAGTCCCATCCACAGAGACAAAGAGTAGATGGTGGGACCCAGGGGTGGGGCAGGGGGCAGGCAGTCAGTGTTTCATGGGGACAGAGTCTCAATTTGGGGAGATGGAAAGTTCTGGAGACAGATGGTGGGAGTAGCTACACAACAGTGTAAGTATGTTTGATGCCCCTGAGCTGTGTGCTTGGGAAGGCTTAACATAGTAAGTTTTCTGTTATATATATTTTCTCTCTCTCTCTCTCTCTCTCACATACACACACACACACACACACACACACACACACACAGAGGCAAGGTAGAGTAGGGCTTGGCACACACTTCCTGCAAAGGGCCAGACGGTAACTATTTTTGGCTTTGCAGGCCACACACTCTCTTTCCCAACTAATCAACTCTGCCCTTGTGACACCAAAGCAGCCACAGATAACCGTTGAAGAGATGGGCGTGGCTGTGTGCCAATAAAACTTTATTTGCCAATGGGGCGCCTGGGTGGCTCAGTCGGTGAAGCGTCCGACTTCAGCTCAGGTCACGATCTCACGGTCCGTGAGTTCGAGCCCCGCGTCGGGCTCTGGACTGATGGCTCAGAGCCTGGAGCCTGCTTCCGATTCTGTGTCTCCCTCTCTCTCTGCCCCTCCCCCGTTCATGCTCTGTCTCTCTCTGTCTCAAAAATAAATAAACGTTAAAAAAAAAAAAAAAAAAATTAAAAAAAAAAAAACTTTATTTGCCAAAACAGGCAGAGGGCCGGATCTGGTCTGCGGACTGCAGTTTGCCGAGCCCTGATGTGGAGTACATCCCTACATGTGCTTTGCTTCTGTGCGTGTCTATGCCTGCTTATGCGCAGAATATCCCTGGCAGGTCGCAAGAAGACAGGTCTCCAGAAAGGACAAGCGGGTGACCAAGGGAAAGAGAAGAAGCGAGAATACTCCTTTGGTACCGTCCGGACTTTGACCCATTTGAGATTATGACTATTCACCAAACGCAAAACAGCACAAAAAAGAGAGAAAGGCACCTTGAAATCTCCACTGTCGGGGCTCAGGGCTCGGAGACGGTCCCCCGAGTGAGCGTGTGGCAGAGGCCGAGGGCCTCCCCCAGACGGCGCCGGCCGGACAGCCGCAGGGCCCGGCGTCCCACTCACCCGAGCCTGACGTTGGCATACAGCTCCCGTGCCGTCCGCGTCTCACGCTTGCGCAGGATTTCCGCATCGTACCAGAAGCCACGCTCCTTGGGGTTGTCGGGGTTATAGTTGAGCATGACCACCTGGCCGACCTCTATCTCCTGCCACTGCAGAATGGTTCGGGCACGGGCCCGCACGTCGCGGGGACTCATCTGGACCACTCCATTCTCCGGGTAGCTAGGAGGAAAACCCCATGCTCAGATGCCGGGGGGAACACCCGACTTCACTCCCCGGGCAGGAGATAGAAGCCGACGTAGAAAAGGCTGTGCCAGCGTGCGTTTGGGTCACGTTGATCACGGTGGCCTGTGAAGTCCCCTCCCCAACCATCTCCTTGGCGGGTATGGAAAATACACAGCCAGAGAAGACACACCCCGATTACAGAAGGTGCTGTGGGTTCAACTGTGTGTCCCCCAAAAAGACATGTTGGGAGTACTAATCCCTGGTACCTGGGAAGGAGAGCTCACTTGGAAATAGGGTCTCTGCAGATGTCATCAAGTTAAGAGGAGGTCAACACGGTGGGGGGAGGGATCCTAAATGCAATGACCGGCGTGCTTATTAAGAAGAGGAAATACAACACGGGGCCCCTGGGTGGCTCAGTTAAGCGACCAACTTTGGCTCAGGTCATGATCTCACGTTCGTGGGTTCGACCCCTGCGTCGGGCTCTGTGCTGACAGCTCTGAGCCTGGAGCCTGCTTTGGATTCTGTGTCTCCCTCTCTCTCTGCCCAACTTCCCCCATCTCCTCAAAAATAAACATTTTAAATTAAAAAAAAAAAAAAAAAAATAGGGCGCCTGGGGGGCTCAGTCGGTTAAGCGGCCGACTTCGGCTCAGGTCACGATCTCACGGTTTGTGGGTTCGAGCCCCGCGTCGGGCTCTGTGCTGGCAGCTAGGAGCCCAGAGCCTCGTTTGGATTCTGTGTCTCCCTCTCTCCCTGCTCCTGTTTTTCTCTCTCTCTCAAAAATAAACAAACATTTAAAAAAGGGGGGGGAGGGCACCCGGATGGCTCAGTCAGTTAAGCAACCAACTTGGGCTCAGGTCCTGATCTTGTGACTTTTGAGTTCGAACCCCGTGTCAAGCTCTGTGCTGACAGCTCAGAGCCTAGAGCCTGCCTGGGATTTTGTGTCTCCCTCTCTCTCCCTGTCTCTCCCTGTCTCTCTCTGTCTCTCTGTCTGCCCCTCCCCTGCTCACGCTCTGTCTCCCTGTCTCTCTCAAAACTAAATAAAACATTAAAAAGGTAAAAACAGGGGCACCCGGGTGGCTCCGTCGGTTAAGCGTCCGACTTCCGCTCAGGTCACGATCTCACGTTCGTGGGTTCGACCCCCACGTCAGGCTCTGTGCTGACAGCTCTCAGCCTGGAGCCTGTTTCGGATTCTGCGTCTCCCTCTCTCTCTGCCCCTGCCCCGCTCGCATTCTGTCTGTCTCTTTCTCTCAAAAATAAATAAACAGTAAAAAAAAAGAAAAAAACAAAACAACAAGAAGAGGAACTTTGACAGACGGGAGAGTGACGTGTGAAGACAGAGCCAAAGACTGGAGAGACGCGGACACAGGCCAAGGACTGCCAGCCGCCACCAGAGGCTCTAAGAAGCCAAGAGGGATCCTTCCCTAGAGCCTCCGGAGGGAGCGCCGCCCGGCCGGCCCCGTGGTTTTGATCGTGGACTTCTGGAGTCCAGGGCGGGGACAGCACCAACTTCTGTTACTAGAAGCCACTCAGCAGTGCCACGTTCTTTGTTGGGGCAGCACCCCCCGCCCCAGGGCTTACTGCAGAGGACATCTGTGGAGGCAAAACACTGCTGCCTGCCTCCCCGTGCCTCTACCGGGAGCGGTTTATGGAGACGGGCTTACCTCGTTACGATAGGAATTCATTATTCCAAACGTGCAAGGATATTCTAGCAGCCTCGAATAAGGCATCAAGTAATTGGGCTGAAGGAAACATTCCACCAACAACGAGGTTACACCTCGGCTGAAGGGGAATCCCTAGATCTATCACGACTGCCCGCAGCGCCTCATTTTCTCCAGCAAATGTTCGAGAACCGAGGGTTGCCGAACTTTCCCCGAGGGTCAGACAGTGAATATTCTAAGGTTTATAACTACCCAACTCTATACAAGCAAAACAGCCACAGGCAATATATAAACAAACGGGCGCTGATGTGCTCTGATAAAGCTTTCTTCACAAATCCGGATGGCATAGGGCTGGGGACGCGGCCCGAAGGCCGCAGTGTGTAACCCCCTCCGAGAGGCCGCGGGTCCTGCAGGGACGGACTCCTTCATCCAACTCTTCCAGTGAATTTTGCAGAGTGAAGGGAGGATGTGCCAGAAACCGGCAGGGAAGCCGATGGGGCCCCTACACCCCCCCCCCCCCGGAATGTAAACTCCCTGGGGAGGTACGCACGCCCTCTGTTACGGAAGGAGACGTGTCCCCCAAAGTCCCCAGGTCGGAGCCCTAAGCCCTGATGTGAGTGCACGTGGAGATGGGGTCTCCAGTGAGGGGAGCAGCGTTAAGAGAGGTCATAAAGGTGGGGCTCTAGTCTGACGGGACTGGAGTCCTTCGAGAAGGAGACACCAGGGCTCTCTCTTGGCCCCACAAAGGACCGGCCGCCTGAGGACACAGTGGGAAGGCGGCCATCCAAAAGCCAGGAAGGCCCTGCCAGCCCCGTGATCTGGGATCTGCAGCCTCCGGAACTGTGACATGTAGCCGTCCAGCCTGTGCGGTCTTGTGACGGCCACTCAAGACACCCGAGGAGCACATCCGAGGTCCTGTCCGTGACGGACGGGGACTCCCCGTGCCTCGCACACAGTAAGCGCTCACTAGGTACTCGTGCACTCCAGTGAGGGACAGACGAGAGACTCGGGAGCCGGTTCATGCAGTGGCGACACAAGGCACGAACAGAATAAGACAGGAAGCGGGGTGGGCGGGGCACCTTTCCAACTAGATGACCCGAGGAGGAGGGGGTCCGCCTGGCTGTGGGTCCCCGAGACGTGGCTCCTCGAGGGGTGGCCTCCTGTGTGGTCTGCTGGCGTGGGCGGTGCCAACCTCCGGGCCCCGCGTACACGGAGCCAACGCCCCGGCCCGGCCCCCCTCGGTGCCACTCACTCGTCATATTTGACGTGGTAAATGATGTCATCTTCGGGCGTCCCACTGGAGGCAGAGCTGTGGGGCTCGTCTTGGGAAGGTACCTTCCTGGTCACCCTGACAACCTGTGCCTCGAACCACGCCCCCATGTTCGTGTCCCGAGCATCCACATACTCGTTGACCTGCCAGGGGCGAGAAACCGAGGACACCGGTCCGATCGGCAACGCTGACCGCAGACGCCGCGGGCTCTCGGGCACCCGGGACTCCGGGACCGGGATCAGACCCAAGTGCCCACGGCACCACCGACACTGGGGCCCGGTCGCCCTCCGGGCGGGGGAGTCCCAGGTCCTGTCGGGGACCGAGCAGCATCCCCGGCCCCCCGCCCGTCGATGCCAGGAGCACCCGGAGCGGGGACAGCCACAGACGTCCCCAGGTGTCACCAAGTGTCCCCAAGTGTCCCCTGGGGGCAGAATCGCCTCTGCTCTGCAGCCCCGGGGAGGCCAGAACGCCCGTCTCTCGAGATAAGCTGGGAACCCAGATCTTTACGTGACGCTGGCTGACCTCAAGGGTGGCAGCGAATTCAGGGGTTTCGCGGCCCCCGGGAAGGGCACAGAAGACCCCCGCACAACCCGGACACAACACTCACCACGCAGGATCACAAGGGGATGCTGGAATATTCTGTTCCCACAGGGATGCTCCAGGAGCCCACCCACTGGCGATTTTCCCGGCAGGACCGGGGGCCCCGCCCGGGGAACGAGCAGCCTGCCCGCCCTCCTGGGACCGCAGGCGGGCACCTGGGAAGCCAGGGACGATGGAGGGGCAGGGGGGCAGGCAGCCCGGCGGCCTGGGGGCGGAGAGACTGGCCGGGCGGGGGGCGGGGAGCACACTCAGCCCCAAACCTTCTGCGCGAGACCCACCTTGTACAGACCGAGCTCCGTCTCGTCCCACGCGTCTTCATCCGCTAAGCCCGCCTTCCCGTCTGCCTCTGAGGCTGCCTCGCCGCTGTTGGAGGACTTGTCCGACTCGCTCTGGCCCAGGCAGCAGCCAGAATCGGTATCTGACAGTTCAGAGTCCTTCTCCTTGCTGCTGCTGGGGGGGAGCACCAGGCTTTGGCGGACCAGGAGCTGGATGGTGTCGTTCAGGCGGACGTCATAGTCGAAGAGAGTGTGGCCGTCCTCCATCTGCAGAGACACCGAGGCCAAGGTCACTGGCCCGCCAGACACCTGCCCTCGCCCTCCGGGTGCCAGGCAGGACTCCGCCACGAGCACAGTACCACACCTGCCCTCGCGGAGGCCAGGATCTGGCTGAGATTACGGGACGACACGACCTATCAACTCCCGGGGGGTGCACGCTGTCACCCCTTCCCTCGGGTCCCTTACGCCTCCAAAGATATTCCCTGTGTCATACGGCAAACGTTCTGTGAACACACAGCATAACCTCCCATGTCAGGAGAGGTTTTCTTTCTTTTTCTCTGAACGTTTATTCATTATGAGAGAGGGAGCCGGAGAGACACAGGGAGAGAGGAGAGAGAGAGACTCCCAAGCAGGCTCTGGACCATCAGCGCAGAGCCCAACTCGGGGCTCGAACTCACGAACCGTGAGATCACGCCCTGAGCTGAAATCACGAGTCGGACGGTTAACCGCCTGAGCCACCCAGGAGCCCTGGGGAGGTTTTCTTAATATTCTGTCTTTCGTAACTTTTATCACAATAAAAACGCATTACCTTTATCACCGGTTCTAAACGGAGGGCGATTCTGCCCTCCAGGGAACGCTGGGTGAGGTTCCCTGGCTCAAAAATGTCTATGGTGTGAAGGCAGAGAAACTCCACGCTAGTTACTTAGGGGAAAAAATGGGAGCGCAGTCCCTGCCCACACTGGGCAGCACAGCCACTCCCCGCAGGGTCACACGGTCCAAAGCAGGGTGAGCCCCGGTGTCTGCGAGTCACCCCCTCTCTCCCTCCACTCGGCGTGTGTATTTAAATGTGTGCAGCGTCCCAGGACATCAGAAGGTCAGGATGTTACAGGACGCAGAGACTCCTGGGGGTGAATGGAACCCCCTAACCAAGGGGGTCTCGCTCAGGGTGATCCTGTCCCCAGGGGACACTCGACGAGACCTGGGATCGTTTCGGTCGTCACAACCGGGGTGCTCCCAGCATGAGCGGGCGGGGCCGGGGAGGCCCCCACAACAGGGAGCGACCCAGCCCCCGTGTCCCCGGTGCTGAGGAGACCCTGTCTAGATGCACCGATGCACACACCCAACAGTCACCAGTCCCTTTGGAGGCTCTGGCTCTCGCTCGGCCCCTCTGCCCACCGGAGTCCCTGCTAGCAAACCCTCCCTGCCAGCCAACTCCCGTGGGCCACCCTGGGCGCGTCCTGGCAAGGGCGCGTGAAGGAGTTTTACCTTCTGAGCCGCATCCCGGTGGCTCAAAAGGCCAAGGAGTTGTCTTTTGCTAGAAACTGTCCCGGGGCGCTCCACCAGCTCCCAGCAAGGACCCTCGGTGCATCTAGCTCTATCCCGATGCCCCAAGGCAGGTTTCTGCACTGCGGACACATGGGGCCGGACTGTTCCCTGCAGGACCCTCCTGGGCACCACGGGGGAGCGGCAGTCCCGACCCCGCACGCTCCCTGCCAACCACAGACGTCCCTAGACACCGCCCACCGTCCCCTGAGGGCAGAACTCGCTGGTTCAGAGGCAGTGTCCTAAAGAAGAAGAGAAAGGACAGCAGATACGAATCGACTTTCCTTCCTTCCCGATATACCGGAAGTGGTGGTTCCAAGGCCAGGCGGCGGGCAATGTTTCACACCAAAGCGCGGCTCAGGGTCCAAAGCCTCTGCTGCACTGGCTGCTAGTCTTTTCTTTACTGGTCACGGGCCGGAGAATCTGACGAATGATCACCCCGCTCCCCCGGAAGAATGCACCTGAACACATTAACGCTCGCCTACGGCCACAGGGAATTCCGCGACCCCGCTCCCCCGTCCCCCCCACCTGTTCACCTGGCACGAGGGTGCAGCCTCCGATGTGCCCAGCCCTGCCCACGTGCCACGGGAAGGCCAGGGTTGGGGAGACATGATGCCGGCCCTCCACCACAGGGCCAGCACAGGACAATGGGTAGAGGGGACACAGATGGGAAGGAAGAGACCAGACTGGTCAACCTGCACACCCATATGCACAGCAGCCAGGCTCACAGCAGCCTAAGGGCGGAAACAACCCAGCGTCCATCAACCGGGGGTGGGGGGGGGGGGGGGGATACACACACAACGCATTTGCCGTGCACGAACACGTCACTCGGCCTGAGCGGGAACGAGGCGCCCACACCCGCTGCCACGCAGACAGACCCTGAACACCTGATGCTCAGAGAGGGAACCAGACACGAGAGTCCACACGGGGTGTGAGTCCAGAACAGGCTCCTCCAGGGACAGGAAGGGGACTCCTGGGTGCCAGGGGAGGGGGGAGGGAGTGACAGCTAGTAGGGATGGGGCTTCTTTTTTTTTTTTTTTTGGGGGTTTTTTATTTTTGAGAGAAAGAACGAGAATGAGGGGGGGAGGGGCAGAGAGAGGGAGACAGAATCCGAAGCAGGCTCCAGGCTCTGAACTATCAGCACAGAGCCCGACGCGGGGCTCGAACCCACAAACCGTGAGATCATGACCTGAGCGGAAGTCGAATGCCTAACCGACGGAGCCACCCAGTCACCCCAAGGATGGGGCTTCTGTCTGGGGTGATGGAACGTTCTAACCTTGACTGTGGTGATGGACGCACCATGCTGTGAATATAGTCAAAAGCACCAGACTGTGCACTTTAGGGGGTGAACGGTGTGGTATGTGAATCACATCTCAAAAAAGCTGTCATTTAATTATTTGTGGGTTTTTTTTAAGGAAGAAAAGGAGTCCAAGAAAGGCGGGTACTGTATGATTCCAGCTCTGCGACATTGTGGAAGAGGCAAAGCCACGGAGACAGCAGGGGCTGGGGGAGGAGGGACTGAGCAGGCGTGGCACCAAGTTCAGTTTCAGGGCAGCGAGGCCCCTCTGACCCACAGTGGCGGGTACGTATCGCCACACGTGTCCAAACCCGCAGAACGCACGCCAGGAAAGAACCCTAACGTCACCCGTGCGTTGAACGTAACAGCCATGCCACCCTAGCGGGGATGCCAACAGCTGGGGGGGAGGGGTGTACGTGGGAGGCGGGGTGTACTAGAAATCTCTGAACCTTCCTTTTAATGGTGCAGAGAACCTAAGATCCAGGTCATGTCCTCACAGCCATGAGATCAAGCCTCATGCTGGGCTCCGGACAAGGGAGAGCCGGTGGGAGAGAGCTGGAACCAGGGAGAGCACAACCGGGCCCCTAGGGTCCACAAGGGGTCAGGAAGCCCTGACCGTGCAGGAGCAAGGACACAGACAGAGGCACAAATAGGACAGGGAAAGGGGCATTCAGGCTGCGGGCGGGAGGTGGCAAAGCGCATAATTCACAAGCCGGTCTGGCTGCTTCCTGAGGCCACTTCTGGAACCTTCCAGCAGGGCCCCCGCAGTCCACAGGAAGCTTGCACAATTATTTGCTGTAAGAGAAGGTATGTGTTGTGTGCCCCTCTCCCTCCACCTTGCCTGCCCAAAGCTGTGCACAAACGTTCTGTTCAGGAACCATGGGGCAGAGAGGCTGGGCCCAGGCCTGCCTCATGCCAACGTGTTCGGCATCAGGTGCTGGAACATTCCACGTTTGGATTCGTTTTCAAGATCCTAAAATTCCAGAGCCTCTGGCCAGCTCAGTGGGTGGAGCGTGCGACTCTTGATCTCAGGGTTGTGAGTTTGAGCCCCACGCTGGATATAGAGATTACTTAAAAATAAAATCTTAAAAAAAGAAAAAAAAAGGGGGATCCTAAAGTTCCAGCGGAGGCTAATGGCATGAATAAAAAGTACAAAAGCCGAAAGACAGGTGATCTGCACCTCATGGTAGCAGTCCTAACGTTAAAATTAAACTTGAAGTTAAAATCTGGTAGAACCAAACTCTGCACTGAAAAATCCCTCAAACTGCCTATTCTGGAACATGTATATGTGGTTTGGGGCCGATAACTCCATAAGTGACAATTCAGGTCTAGGCAAAAGTACCCACAGTATTTATGTCTGTCTGTCTGTCTCTCTCTCTTTTTTTGGAGGGACAGAGAGCAAAAGCAAGCAGGACAAAGAGGCTGAGAGGGAGAGAGAATCTCAAGCAGGCTCCACACTGACAGCACAGAGCCTAACTTGGGGCTCGATCCCACAACCGTGAGAGCAGGACCTAAGCCAACAAGACTCGGACACCCAGCCAAGCCACCCAGGCCCCCCTGTCTTTCTTTTTCAGTCCAAGTATGCCTCCTGGACATTTGGAATTTTCGGCCACGCATGCCGTGCGAGGGCGAAATAAACACGTACACGATTTGACATCTAAACACGCTGGTTCCCATTGGAAACCGGGATTAAAAACTTGCCACGCCCACCACTGCTGCCCACTCTCTGCCCCCTCGTGACAATCTCGAGGGCTACTCTTCAGGGTGCAGGGTGCTGCCCAGAGGCACGAGAGGCCAGGAAATACACGCCCCAGGGCTTGACAAGATGTGGTTCTTCAGTCTGCTCGGAGCAGCCATTTCAGCGAGACGTGGGGGCGACAGACGCCAGAAGGGGCTTACCGTGGGCCTTGAGCCTCACACCAGGAGGGAGGGACCCACAGCTGGAGGAGGGAAGGGAGCACTGACAGGGCCTGTGGGTGAGCTGGGAGAGGGAGGAAGCAGGAAACTGCTCCGCAGCCCTTCCCGGGGGCGCAGCCCTGGCCCCTCACCTGCCCTGCTTGGCCTCCAGGCTCTGCAGCAACCCGACATGCGGACAGGACACACGGACAGAGATGGGAGAGAAGAAAACACGTGAAGCCGGAGCCCAGATGCGGCAGAGGGGACAGGGCTCCCCGGTTCAGCGGGGAGAGCAAGGACAGCAGGTGAGCACCTCAAGGCCACGCACGACCCCTCCTCATCACCAGTAGCTCCGTGGGGCCTTCAACAGGGTCCGAGGGACTCCTGAGACCACACAGTTTGCGCACCCCTGCCCGGGAAAACCTCTCTGCAACACGGTGTCCTAGGGGACCTGTTCTAGTACATTCCGCGGCAATGCTGTTCCTGACAGGAACCCTGGACCCCGAATGGAGGCGGGAAGGGGTGTAACTGGCAGGCTACAGCCAGTGTGACAGTCTAGCCTGCACCTGTTTTTGTAAATAAAGTTTTATTGGGCTCCTCCTGAGACACGCCCATTCATTTGCATACTATCTCCAAGGGCAGGGGTGAGCAGTCCTCACAGGGACAAATATTTACATAAGGGGTTTGCTGACCCGGCTTAGCGGGAATGCCCTCCAGCTGGGAGCTGGGGGGAGGGGGGGGGACCCTGCCTCGAACAGCCTGAAGGGCAGGACTCTGCTGCCCGACTCTGACTCTGCCCTTCAGGAAATCGGGGACAGCGACTCTGCCCTTCAGGAAATCGGGGACAGCGTTCAGGAAGAGCCAATTTGAGCTGGTGGGGTGCGGGGACACGAATGACCCTCGCAAGGCCGTTCTCAGGGCGCCACTCAGACTGATCCTTCAGACTGTCCTTAGCACAGCTTTTGAGGCCTGCGAGGCCGATTTAGCTGTTTTCCTAAAGTAAATTATCTACTAAATCGGTACTTCCCAAGTGGCGGCAAATGCAGGGAACGAGCAGCCCCCCCCCCCCCCCCCCGCCGGCGTCAGCAAGGCCGAGGGGGAGAAACCCAGAGCCTACGGATTCGTTGCACCTTTACCCCTAACCGGCCGGACCTGGCCATGACCGCCCTGCTTTCTCACCAGGCCGCACGACAGCCACTTCCTTGGGCAGGGAACGTGGGGAGATTATGTGAAGAGCACAGCACTGCACCTGAGCTCAAGTCACCACGAAGGACAGCCATTGTCATTTTCATGGGCAGCCAAAAAAAAAAAAAAAAAAAAGGGCGCCAGATGCCTCTCGCCCTTGCCCAGGCTGGGCCTGCCGCCCGAGTCCCTGCCCCCATTCCGCCTTCTTGCATTTCCGCCAATCAAGCGACATAACCGCCAACCTATTCAGCCTAAACAACCCGGCCACGAAACCCTCCCATATCCTGGAGAAAGACTCAGCTAGGTTCTGCTTTATCGGCTCAATCAACCTCACTGCAGCCCTTGGACTACTACATGTTTCTTTTTGGGGGGGGGGGTGCAAGGAAGGATTACAAGGACTCTAGAACATTCTGTGAAAACAGCACTCTTGCCCCCACTGGAAACTGCGCGGCTTTCTATCACCTGTTAGCTTGGTCTGTTTGCAGACTTGACTCACTGAGGTGCTGCTATATAGGCCTTTGTCCCCGTCCTCCCCCCCCCCCCCCCCCCCCCGCTGTCCACCCCCCCCGGCAGCCAGGCCAGGGCCTCGCCCTGCATCCTTGGGGAAGTTGCATCACGCTCCAGGCTCGGCTTCCTTATCCGGAAGCCAGAAGTGACGACACATTCCCTCACAAAGCTGCCGAGTGGGGCCCGTCTCTCATCGCTGACATCCTGAAAATTAAAGGTACGACATACGTGTCTAACGCCTGCAGGTGTTCGTGTTAGCATCCCGCTTTATAACTTACACAGGAGTTGTAAGGACTTCTGTGTGGATCAGATATCACATTACGAATGAAGGGTGATGGGGGTTTGATTACATGGGCGTAGACGTTTGTCAAAACTGCAAAGGGTCCGTCTGCTTTTGGTGCGTCTATCTCACTATGTACAAATGCCACCTTAAAACACACACACACACACACACACACACACACAACCACACACAAACTGATACTGAACTCTAATGACGGGCGGGCTCAACTATTTAGAGAGAGCGTGAACTAGCGTCTGCAACTTAGTTTCAAATGAGTTCCAAAACATACAGTGGCTTGGCGGACAGAGAGGAGGGCAGAGCAAACAGCAATGACGTGAATACGGAGACGCAAATGCAGAGAAGCGTCCGTCCGTGGGAAGGCCCAGGGGTGGGTGCTTAGGTGTTCATGGCTCTTGTGACTTTTCTGCAGGCTTGAAATGTAACAACTGTGACATGCGCCACCTGGGAGAAGCTCACAGCTATTCAAACTTGAGAGGACAGGATCCAGCCCACCTCTGAATTACACTGTGACCTGTTTCGGAGGTTCTCAGAAACTCCGCTCCACGAAGAGACTGAGTGGCTAATAGAAGTCAGCCTGGATGCCACAGAAATGAGCCGTTGTTGGAGGCGGAAGACAGCACCTCGGCAGAGGTTACTCACAGCCCTGCCTTTTTTCGAAGTCGCAGGCGACCGAACAGTCAAAGCCCCCAGTTCGCGGGACCGGCTTCCCCTCCGCAGGCAGGGCGGGCTCACTCAGATTCTTAAGACATTGAAGTCATCCTGCCTGTCGCAGGAAGGAGGTGAAGGGTCTCCCAAGGGCACCACGAGCCCAAGAAATTAATCATCTGGTCTCATTTCGTGTTAAGCATGCTGGATCCTCCCAGCCCCCGAAACTCCTGGCGGGCCAGGCGCACTGTTGATTTCTCAATCGAGACACCAGATGGCGGCAGTACCCGCTTCAAACGCGACAACAAAGTCAGGCACGCGCACCCCGACTGAAGACTTTTAATCCGGTACAGTCGCTACACCGCTGTCCCTACCGCGCACCCAACTCTGGGATGGCCCCTGCAGATGGGACTGGCGCTTGCTGGCATGCTAGCTTATCCCACGCCCAGGGAAATCCCACTCACGGGACGTGCCATCTCCCCAGAGATAGCGACAAAAACGGAAACCCCCCTGCCGCCCCTGGAGAAAGCATCCCAAGTGTGGGCAGCTGGGAAAGCAAGGGTGGCCATTTTAAACGCCACCAGGGGCCCAGGGAGAGAGCGAGAAGAAAGGAGACGGAAAAGCGGGGCCCGCAGACCCGTGGAAAGCACAACGTCCCGCTCGCTCGGCACAGCGGGCCCAGAGCGGCGGAAATTCCTGGCGAGCAAGCGCCATCTCCGGATTCTGAACAAGCTGATCCAAATTTCCAGAAAACAGATTCTGTGGGGTCAAACTCTAAACAGGTACAGGCCGTGGGCCAGCAGCGTGTGTTTCAAAGAAAAAACCTGCTCCCTTCCATCCCAGTGTCTGAGTAAGCGATTCGAGGCTCTTCCTCGAAATTCACGCGTCCCCCATTGGCCACCTCCAACTTCTTTCTCTAGAAATCGTTGGGAGGGGAGCTTCAAAAAACCGGGCAGGCAGAGTTAAAAGCCCAAACGCTACGGACTGGAGTGCCAGCTTCCTGCCCGGTCTGTCGATCTGCGAGTGGAGCCTTTGTTCCTGGCTCAGGCATTTGAGGTTTCTGTGGAGACGTGAAGCGGGACCGGACGAGGGGCGGGGAGAGTATATGTACTACGCCTGGACCAGGCAAGAACAAAGGTGCTGGGCGGGCGGCAGCCGGCGGGGCGGGTTTACCTGCTTGCCCCTGTAGAAAAGCCTCTGCAGGCCTGGCTCCACGTGGAACAGCCCCTGGATCTTCCTCCTCAGCTCCTCCACCTTGGTCAGCCTGGACAGAGAGTCCACGGTGTGGGCCACCTTGCCGTCCATGGTGCGAACCTGGATCCACATGGCGTCTGCTGGTGCTGAGGGGGAGAGAGCGGGACCCCTAGGTCAGTTCCGTTGCTGCTGCCACCACCAGACCGTGCCATTCTCAGGTCACCTTGGCCTTTGTCCACCCTGAGGACACTAGGAAACTCCTCGAACGCCCTCCCGGCGCGTGAGTCCCCGAACTAGCCACAGCTGACCAGGGCCCGGCAGAGGAAGTGAAGGAATTAATGCATTAATGACCAGCAAGGGCGGAGAGGCGAGGAGGGAGAGTCAATTAGGGGAAGGCAATCGGCGTCTCGGACCACTCACTCCAACCCACTCCGCCTTTCACAGAGGGAAGACAATCATGTCCAGAGGAGGAAGGAGGACACGGCCGAACGGTGAGGGGCCAGGTTCGTTCGTTTATTTCTTCCTTCGTTCGTTCATTCATTCATTCATTCATTCATTCTCTGAATTAATACTGACGCAAGGGGAAAACCCAAAAGTCCGGCGCGGGTTGGAACTTCAGAAGTCCCAGTAACTCAACTAAGTGTGACCCAAGGGGGACGATCCCCCCCACGCCCAAAGCCCCGAGCCCCCGACCCCTGGCGCGCGCGCCCCCCCCCCGCGCGCGTGCGCGCGACGCGGCCGGCCCCGCGGTGGCCATGGCAACCGGCCGCCCCGTCCCGGCCGCCCCCGCGCGCGCCGCGCGACTCACCTCGGCCCCACCGCGGCCCCGCCGGCAGTCTCGCGCTCCCGGCACTCCGACCCACGGACTCGGAGCCTCTCTTATTCTCCCGCCCGTCCGCTCGGGCCACGCCAACTAGCCCACGCCCACCCCCACCGCCGGGACCGGCCGAGGGGCCCCGCGCGCCAAGTCCCGCCCCCCTTCACTTGAGCCGCCTCGCTCATTGGCTCCGCCGCGCCCGGCTGCCCCGCCCCGCTCGCTCCCCATTGGCCCAGGCGCGCCCGGGGAACTAAGGGCGCGCGAAATCGGGCTCGGGCGCGACAATTGAATCGCGGGGCGCCCCGCGCGCAGGCGCGGAGCCTGACATCCTCCCCTGCGGCTCACCAGGCCCTCCCCCACCCAGCGGGCGCGACCCCCGCGGGGCTCTGGGGACGTTCCCCTCGCCCCGGGCAGCGCCCGGGCTGCCAAGGACGACTCCCGAGGGCCGGCGGGGCGGGGGCAGAGCCCGAGACGGCGTGCACGGCAGCCACGCCGCGGGGCACGCGTGCGCCCGTGCTGGCCGCACGTCCCCGGGCCGCTCGGGAAAGTTTTCCAAAGTCTCCGCGCCCGGTGCACCGAGCCCTTCCCCCCACCCCCCGGCCCGGGCTGGCACCCCGATCCGTCCGGAGGCTCACCTCTCCGGCCGCCCCGATCCGCTCTCCTGCTTGCGCGCCTGGCCCGGCTGGGGATGGCGATGGAGACGCGTGTGTGGCCCCGGACCCCGCGCCGACCTGCCTGTAACCCGGAGCGCCCTGGACGGCCACCACTGCCCGCCGCGCTGCCAGCTGCTCTGATTTTTTTTCCCGCGAAAACTCGGCGTTTGGGAGTTGCGGGGCCGCGGGAGGCCGCGCCAGGGGCGGGCGCCTGCCTGGTGATTGGCCGCTGCAGTGGCGGGAAGCGAGAAAGGGGGTGGGGGGCGCCCCCTCCCCGATCCAGCCCCACTCCGCCCAGCCGGCCACGGCCCCGCCCAGCCCTGCGCGCTCTGCTGGGCGCGCCCAGTGTGCAACCCGGCCCGGTGGCGGGAGCTGGGCCCCCCTAACTACGTGCGTCCCTCGGGGGCCCTAGGGAGGGACCCCGGGTAAAGACCCCCTGACCTTTTAATTCCTTTCCCACAGCCCGTCTCCCCGGGCACGGGCACTCGCTGACAGTAGGGCAAGGAAGGCCGGAATCAGTGTTTAAACACCGCAGTGGGATGTTGGGGCCCCTCTGGAGACCGCCTGCACCCCGATGGCCAGCCTGATCGCCCCAAGCTCTATTTCCTGGCGTCAGGGCCTGCTGGAGCTCCCCACCCGCAGGGCTTGTTTGCTGGGTTTTCCCGCCTCGTTTTCCCGCCTTCTCCGGCTGTCCAGGCGGGCAGGACTGCCCTGCCCCCTCCGCCCTGCTTGCTCTGCTCTGGCCAGTCTTGGCGGGCACACAGTGACCCATGCTGGGCACCTACAAAGCGCCTGGACACGGTGTTCAGAGCTGGGGGGCCCAACAATGGGCAAGGCCGACCCCCGTTGGTGGTCTCCAGACGGGTAAATTCTTGTCTGGAGAGACAGGCAACAAATAAATAAATAAATAAATAAAGCAAGCTAATCATTTCAGATTCTATTTGCAGCAAAGCCAGGACAGTGGCCGGAGAGGCATGTGGGAGTGGGCAGGGAGGACATTCCGGTTGAGGTGGAGAGGTGGCCTCTCTGAACAGATGACATTTGAGCTGCGATCTGAGATAGAAACCAAGGACAGATGGGTCGAGGAGGCACGGCCAAGCTCAGAGGCGGGAAAAGGCTTAGAAATGTGGGGGGGAGCGTAGCCAAGAGGCCAGCGTAGCTGGGCAGAGAGGGGATGAGGTCAGAGAGGTGTCACCTGGGGCCTCAAGGGCCACCAGGAGGACTTTGGTCTTCGTGTCTTGAGCGGCATGGGAAGGCAGTGAGCAGAGTCCCTTCTGCTGTTATGTCCCCAGGTGGCAGACAGAATCATGTCCCCCACAAAGATATCCCTGGAGCCTGTGAATACGGTAGCTTCCATGCCAAAAGGAAGTTTGCAGATTAAGTTACATTAAAGGTCTTTAGGTGAGGGAGATTATCCTAGATTGAGCAGGCTGGCCCCAAATCATCGCAAGGGTCCTAATAAGTGAAAGAGAGTGGCAGAAGGGCCAAGTCAGAGGAGAAGTGACCGGGGAAGGAGAGGTTGGAATGATGAGGTCATCAGGCAAGGAATATGGCAAGAGTCTCCCCCAGAATCCCAGAACACCTTGATTTTAGCCAAGCATCTCCAAGAGCTTACAAACCGTTTAGGAGACAAGACAGCAATGTCTACAGAAGACATCGTGTAAAATAAAGCAAGACACAGCAAAGACAATGAATGAGGCCTGCCGGAGTCTGCAGACTGTCATTTCCTGACACCTCTCGTGCTCCAGCGGCCCTCCCACTTAGGCATCAGCCCACGCGCAGATCAGGCACCAAGAAAACCGTTAGGGGGGCACAAGGCCTCGGTCTCCTTTTTTGCAAAATCATATATTCTTGAAGGTCATTAAGTCGCTCGACAAACTTTTACTGACACCCCTCTTGTCTGAACCAGGCCTGGAGCCAAGCCGACGTGGGTGGGCACAAAGTTCCTCCCGCCCTGGAGGGACTTTCCCATTCGATGGGGGAGACACGGGTGTAAAGGGAAGTGTCAGATGAGTGAGAGGGTGTTCATGCAAAGTGGAACACACGACACTCTAAGCATCTTTGCTCGGGACACACCAGACTTCATACCCTGGCCATATCCATAATTTTTTTTCCGACTGGTGTAATTAGCCATTAAAATGACAATGGACGCGGGTGAGCCCAACCAGCGTATGAACCCTGAGAAGCGCGCATACCGCACATGGGGGCCATCTGACAGAGCAGAACATCCCTTGGGGCTCGTTCCTCGTTCCTCTCCATCTCTAAGCAGAGCTCATGATGCCTACCTTACCGGAGTGTTGCGAGAACTCTCCCCACCCAGGCCTCTGGCCTCCTGGCACGATGACAGGCGTTCCCAGTGTGGCAGGAGTGTTAGGGTCTGTGGCTGTTTTTGCGTATTCATTTGTTATTTCCTAGGAAAACGTGGTCAGGTTGTCGTTTCCCCAACCAGTGAGGACTTTGGAATTCCCAAGCCGTCCCCCCCCCCCCCCCCGAACAACAGCCTCGTCTCCCCTCCCGGCCACTGGAGGCCCCTTCCCAGAACCCTGGCTGGATGATGTCACAGACAGGTGACCTCGCCGCGGCAAAGGAACCGGGACTCTCAGTGTCATGGGGGAGGGGGGAGGATGTTCCTCCACCACCCCAACCCCCCATGTCTGTGGTGAAGTCGATCGAATTAGTGTTGCCCAAGGATGTGGTCTACCCAGCCGGCTCCAGCATAGAAGGGCAGGTGGTTCTGATACTGAACAGCACCCTGGTGGACCCCGTAGTGAAGGTGGAGCTCGTGGGAAGGGGTTACGTGGAGTGGAATGAAGAAATCGGGGCATCCCGTGATTATAGCAGGGATGTTATTTGCAACAACAAGGCCGACTATGTGCACAAGACGAAGACATTCCCAGTAGAGGGTAAGGACGAAGGCAGCAGCCAACTCTAGCCATGATAGGAAGCTGGGTCTGGAAGGTAAACACATGTGTTAGTTGATCAACAAACCCCCAGGGATACCAGACAGGGGCAGAGGCCTGGGTCCTCCCCAGGAGGGAGGCTATGTATAACAATGACCATCAGAGACTCACAACACGAAAATAACAAGACAGGAAGAGCTGAGCAGGACCCAGATATTCGAAATGAACTATCAAAGTAGTTCCCCTGGAAAATGCTGTCCTTAGCCCCGTGACCACTTTGGGAGGCCAGTAAAAAATCTTTCTTGTGATTTTACAGATAAATCTCCCTCTAGCAGTGAACTCCGAGGAGACAAAGATAAGGAGTCCTATGGTCACCGGGAAAGAGAGAGGGGCAGGGAAGACATTCTAGGGAAAGAATAACTCGGCCCCGACTCCACGAGGTTCAGATCCAAAGTCTGGACAGACACCAGGGAGGCTGAGCTGCCCTGGAGCTACATGTCCTTTCCAAAATGTGTTCACGGGGGTGTTCCCGGGTGTTCCACAACTCTTGGCCAATGCTCAGCTAGACAAAGTTTCATTCTAGAATTTTAAAAGTTTTAGATGGGGAGGTCACGGAGGTCCCTTCAAAGAGGTGACTACTGAGCGGTGGGAGGGACACCAGCTGTGCAGATTTCTAGGGGTCAGAATGGTAGGGGCGGGCGCCTGGATGGCTCGGTCAGTTAAGCGTCCGACTTCAGCTCAGCTCAGGTCACGACCTTGCGGTTCGTGGGTTCAAGCCCCGCATCGGCCTCTGCGCTGACAGCTCAGAGCCTGGAGCCTGCTTTAGATTCTGTGTCTCTTTCTCTCTCTCTGCCCCTCCCCCGCTCACACTCTACTTCTCTCAAAAAATAAACAAACATTAAAAACATTTTTTTAATTAAAAAAAGGAAAAAGAAGGTTCTGGGGCAGGAACGGCCCCATGCCAGGCCTTACTGGCCAGCAGCCGTGTTGCCTCTCCGTGTCTCAGTTAACCTATCTGGAAAATGGGAGCCAGAAAGTCTTGCCTCATAAGATTGTTTTGAGGACTTAGTGACCTAATGGCGTACGAAGGGCTTAGACTAGCGTGGGGCACACAGGAAGGGCGTCATAAGTGTTACTTTTTGCGAGCAAACGGTCCCCACCCAGACCTCCCCCAGCGTCAGATACCAGCCTTTCTGATTGCCCAGCATTCCTGCCCCGCAAAGCATGAGCTCAAGCCTTCAGTGGATTCACTCATTTATTTCACAAACATTTATCGAGCGCCTTCTAGGCACAGGGTTGTGCCCAGTACTGGGGGTGCAGGTAGGCGCTCAAGACGTGTTTGTTGAATGAATGAATGAATGCGTATCTGAGGGCGGGACCTCCAATTTTGCAGATCCAGAGTAGCGGTGAGCACATTCCTGTGGATAGCTTGGGGTGACCACCCCAGCCACATCACCCACCCGGGGCCATCCCCCTCCAGCCCGGCTGAGGCCTAGGCCTGAGATCTGTTGACCATGCAGAGCCCTAAAAGCACAGAGCTCAGCCTAGCTCAGGGATGGGCGGGCCAGGCCCAGGACAAAGCCCTTGCCAAAATAATAAATAAAAAGTGGGGGGAGGAGGGGCGCCTGGGTGGCGCAGTCGGTTGGGCGTCCGACTTCAGCCAGGTCACGATCTCGCGGTCCGTGAGTTCGAGCCCCGCGTCAGGCTCTGGGCTGATGGCTCGGAGCCTGGAGCCTGTTTCCGATTCTGTGTCTCCCTCTCTCTCTGCCCCTCCCCCGTTCATGTTCTGTCTCTCTCTGTCCCAAAAATAAATAAAAAACGTTGAAAAAAAAAATTAAAAAAAAAAAGTGGGGGGAGGAAAAAAAAAAACAAAGATTCTAGAACCTTCTGATGGCATTGGTGTGTTTTGCTTTCAGATAATTGGTTAAGTGCAGGCAGCCACACCTTTGACTTCCATTTCAACTTACCTCCCAGGCTTCCTTCTACCTTCGCCAGCAAAATTGGCCACGTCTCCTACTTCGTGCAAGCCTCCTGCATGGGTCGGGAGCACGTTCTAGCGAAGAAGAGAACGTACTTGTTGATTCAAGGGACTTCAGACTTCCATCAAGAAAACGCACTGCAGGTAGTGGTAGGAGAGGAGCAGGGGTCGGACCTGTCCTCAAAGCTCACGGGAGGTAGGGGGAGGTGGGAAGGCAGGGGACAGAGGTGGCCCCCACCAGGAAGAAGGAAAAGGCACGGATGGTTGCCCAGGCCAAGTTCACAAAAGGTGAATCAGAAACCAGGGCAGGCGCAAGGCCGGGGCTCTCAACCCGGACAATTCTGCCTCCCCAGGGGGCACTGGGCAGTGTCCAGGGACGTTTGTAGCTGTCACAGCTGGGGGGAGGGGAGCTACTGGCATCGAGTAGATAGGGCCAGGGCAGCTGTTCAATACCCCCCAGTGCCCTGGACGCCCCCTACAGAGAACGAGTGGTCCCCAATGCCCTTGAGCCTGCAACAAGTCAAGACTAAGCAGAGACCTCCCTGTGACCCACGGGTGGAAGAGGTGCCTGGATGCTCGGTGACTCTCCAGGGTCTTTGAGCCCTCAGACAGCAGAGATGGTGCCCCCCACAAAAAGAGGCATGAAAGGGGGTGGCCTCCGGGCCTGGAAAAGGAAAGGCCATGTGATGATGTTGGTCTGGCTAAGCAAAGGAGGTTTTCTAGATGGCTCCTGGAGGGCCAGGTGCAGAGAAGTCAAGGTAGAAGTCAAGGTGGGTGGAGTGACGTTGGGCCAAGTGACTTCCCTGGGGACTCTTATCAGATCATGGTGGCTCAGATGGCTGGCGTTTTAGTTTTCGAGATCCAGGTAGGAATCCCAGAGCCCGCCCCCCCCCCCACCTCCATTTCATGTTTCATGTAAAGCCCGAACTTCCCACAGTGCCCGGCGCAGGTTGGAGAATGTGCCCCAGAATCTTGTCCCAGCCTCCATCTCCAGTATTCTTATGCGTGTGACAAGAATCACCTGTGGCCCAGCCAACCTCTTGCGATGGTCCTGGAGGGTCTCAGGAAGGGTAGATGCTTGGAGGGGTGGACCAGCCCTGGGATGATCAGGCCTGAGCCCAAGGCCGCTTGACCGTCTGCCCCCTGTGTCACCCTGAGCGAACTATGGCCCTCCTCTGGCCTTCCCTTTGGAAATGTTGGTGCTGGGTCAGACCCAGCCTGTGACTCCGTTGACAGATATGCTATTAGCTGGGTGGCCTTGGGCAATCAACACCTCCCAGGGGGCCCCCGGGGGGGGGGGGGGAGGGGGGGGAGGAGGGGGGGGAATCGGTTGAGCAGCTGACTCTTGATTTCAGCGCAGGTCACCATCTCGCATGTTTGTGAGTTCAGGCTCTGCCTTGGGCTCTGCACTGACAGAGCAGAGCCTGCTTAGGATTCTCTCTCTCTCTCTCTCTCTCTCTCTTTCTCCACCCCTCCCCTACTCGCTCTCTGTCTGTCCCTCTCTCTCTCTCTCTCTCAAAAATAAATATTAAAAAACAAAACAGAACAAAACAAAACACCCCGGCTCCCGGAGCCTTGACTTGACTGTCCTGACCTGCGCAATGAGAAGAAGAAAACTACTTCCCTCGATGGGTGCCTATGAAGACCCCAGAGTGTTCAGCACAAAGTCTGCACACCCAGGAGGTGCCCAGTAAGTGTGAAGATCTAAAATCAAGATCATAGCAGCAAAGGGAGTTATCACACATGCGTTTTGAGGATATGAAAATACTGGGTTTTTCTGACTACTCAGTACTGTCTTTTTTTTTTTTTTCAACGTTTTTTTTTTTTTTTTTTTTTAATTTTTTATTTTTGGGACAGAGAGAGACAGAGCATGAACTGGGGAGGGGCAGAGAGAGAGGGAGACACAGAATCGGAAACAGGCTCCAGGCTCCGAGCCATCAGCCCAGAGCCTGATGCGGGGCTCGAACTCACAGACCGTGAGATCGTGACCTGGCTGAAGTCGGACGCTTAACCGACTGCGCCACCCAGGCGCCCCACTACTCAGTACTGTCTTAACCAGACTGGTCAAGGGAGGCCTTTTTGAGGAGGTGACATTTTAGCAGAGAATTGAAAGAGAAGAGGGGGAAAGCCATGTGGACATCTGGGGTAGAGGGTTCCGGGCAGAGGGAGCAGTCCGTGCAAAGGCCCTGGGGCACAAGGCCCACCTCTGATGGAGGTGGGAGCCCTGGTGGGCAGAGGGTCGTCATTTCATTCCCTTCAGCTGCTTTAGGGAGGATAGACAAGAGGGGGCAGGGTGAGGGCAGGAGCTGGGGCACCGGGGCAGAGGTTACCACTCTGGTGCAGTGAGCAGTGATGGGGCTCAACCAGGTACAGGCAGATTCTTGACCCCAGTCTGCCCTCAGAGCAGCCAGAGGCAGTCAGGTGATGACCTTCCTCTGCCCACGGCCCTCCCCGTCTCCCATCTCATTCAGGGTAAAGGCCAAAGTCCCCGCTGCCCACAAGGCCCTGAGTGACCTGCCCCATCCCCGCCCTGCCCTCCCCTCTGCCCTCCCTCCCCTTTGCTCCCTCTGCTCCAGCCAAATGGGCCTCCTCAATGTTCGGCCAACACTCCAGGCCTGGGCCTGCCCCAGGGCCTTTGCACGGGCTGTGCCTTCTGCCTGGAACACTATGATATGATCTTCCTCTCCTTCCTCCTCATCCTTCGGATCTCTGCTCCGAGGCCACGTAGTCACTGAATAAACTGTCGCAACCCCAACAGAGGGCACTTTAGATGCATCTATCCAAATGAAAGTGAACATGCACTTTGTCCCAGCCACTTCCCTTCTAGAAATTTCTCCTACTGATATTCATTCACGCGTGACGTGACCTCCTACAGCAATGTTTTGGTGGAAAAAAAAAAAAATTGGAATCAGCCTAAATGCTCATTGCTAGGAGAATGAAACCGGCAGGGTGCTGTCCAAGGTATACTCTACCGAAAAGTTAAAGAGAAACAAAGACCGGACAAGGACGTGTCAGTCACGGGGTGGCGTGAGCGCTGCGAAGCTCAGAACCCCGAGCCCCGCGGCTGCCTGCCCGGTGGTGAGAGCGTGAAATGTACTTCCTTGCAGGTGTAGCAAACGACTCTCCGGAAGGAGGCCAGAGAAACTGACAAAACAGCCACGGCCCCCCTGGGAGGGGAGCTGGGGAGGGGGGAGGAGCAGACATTTTCCCCTTCCACTTAAAAAAAACGAAACAAAACCGCTTTATTGAGATACACTTCACATACTTTATAATCGCCCTCCTCCAGTGCGCAAAGTCAATGACTTTTAGTGTGTTCACAAAGTCGTGCAGCCGGCCCCTCTGTCGATTTTAGCACGTTCTATTCACCCCAGAATGAAATCTTACGTCCCTTAGCTGTCACCCCTCAAACTCCCCACATCCCCTCCCCCAGCCCCTGGCAACCACGAATCCATCCGCTTCCTCTCTCCCTGGGTTTGCCAGTGCTGGACGTTCCATGAAAATGGAATCGTAGGGTAGGGAGCCTTTGTGTGTCAGCTATCTCCCTCCCACCCGCTCGCCTTTGTGCCCGCTCCGTCTGTGATGTATCCTTTTTCATGGCTGAATAATATTCCAGGGCACAGATGGGACCCGATTTTATGTATCCATTCCTGCACTGATGGATACTTGGGTTGTCTCCTCCACCTCTCGGCTGCCTAGAGTCGAGGTACTGCACAGGTCTACAAAGTTTTGCATGTTTCTCTTGGCCTGATACCTCGAGGGGCATTGCTGGGTCAGATGACGAGTCTGTTTAACATTTGAGGAACCGCCAGCCTGTTTTTCCACAGTGGCTGCCCTGTTTTCCCATTCCCTTTAGCCAGGCTCGAGGGCTCTGATCTCTTCACCTCCTCTCCTCCACTCTTTGTACCTTTAAGAGTCTTGAAAGATGGGACCCCGTTGCCTCTTCCAGGAGTCAGTACCGTTTGGAAAAGGAACTTGTCCCAGAGACATTTCCTAACCGCTGACTCTAAGCGAGCCCCCGCCCCACCTCTCCTTCACTCCTGCCCCCCACCCCCCGCCATTTTGCATCCCACCACAGCCTCATCGGAAATGACCTGGTTCATTTTCAATGTGCCAGTTATGCATTCGTCCCCCCCCCACCAACCAGAGCAGGGACTGGGCTGGTCTTACTTCTTTTTTAGGTTTTTTAAGTTTTTTTTTTTTTTTTTTTTTTTTTTTAAGTAATCTCTACACCCAACCTGGGGCTGGGACCCACAATCCCAAGAGGCACACGCTCCTCTGACTGAGCCAGCCAGGCGCCCTGGGACTAGGCTTGTCTTAACTGCTATGGGTTTTCCTTGAACTTGGCACTAAATCGATGCAAACAAATACTGGTTGGATGAATCCCCCCACCCCCCACCCCCAGAGGCTCACCTATGCCAAAGGAATGCGGGGCTCTAAGACACTCCCAGATCCGGGAAATCCAATGTGGGGTTTGTACCCTCAACATTATTGGATATCAGAGGGCTTTGGCCACCCTGCCTGACCTAGCGTGGGAGGCCACTGGGCCATCGTTGGTATTTCTTGGCCCCTCTCTCAGCCACAGGCCAGAATTACAGGCTTGGCCTTGAGTTAGGGCAGCCAGTTCCTTAACACCTGCAGGGTTCTAACGCATGCGAGGAATTTTCGAATGAATGACTGGAGGGATTTAGAATAAAACTGCCTGCAATTAGCCTCCTGGAGGAGAGGGAGGTGGAGAGGGGGGAGGAGGCAGGGGGTCAGAGGCTGAGGGTAGAGGTGAGGTCACCTGGGGTCAGGGGTCAGCCCTAGGTCTCCAAGGGAAAGCAATCCTATCTGGACCAGTGTTTTCCAAACCTCAGATCACGCCCATTCATGGGTTGGAAAATCAATTTAATGGGATGCCAGTTCATTTGTATAAAATGCAAGAATACATAAGGCCAAAATGGAAAGTATTAGAAAAAAGCCAATTTTGGGGGTTGCAAACGTTGTGTGTGTGTGTGTGTGTGTGTGTGTGTGTGTGTGTGTTTTAAATAGAAGAAGAAAACAGAACAGAGAATAAGTAGAATAGGAAATGAAGAAAATATGGTTGGTGGGTGGCAATTAATTTTTTTTTAATGAAAGAATAAGGGCGCCTCGGTGGCTCGGTGGGTTAAGTGTCTGACTCTTGATTTCGGCTCAGGTCATGATCTCACAGTTCGTGAGGTTGAGCCCCACATCGCACTCTTCACTGACAGCGTGGAGCCTGCTTGGGATTGTTTCTCTCTCTGCCCCTCCCCTGCCTGCTCTCTCTCTCTCAAAAAATTTTAAAAAAACCCTCAAATATACACTAAAGAATAGAATAAAATAGGTCAGAAACTATAAATGTGGTCGGTTGCAACAAGCTTTGTTTTTACAACATCAATGTGTTGAACAGAATATAATAGCTTTGAATAGGTAGACTCCAGAGTTTACCAGAAAAAAAATTAATTTGGTGGGTTACGACCAGCTAATGTTTTATAAATTTTGTTTTTATATGAAGCAAAATAATAGAATAAAGTCCACTAAGCATAACAGGAAAATGAATTCAGAAGGTTGCAATGAATATATTTTTTTCAATTTTTTAACATTTTCATTTATTTTTGAGAGACAGAGACAGAGGGTGAGCGGGGGAGGGGCAGAGAGAGAGGGAGACACAGAATCGGAAGCAGGCTCCAGGCTCCGAGCTGTCAGCCCAGAGCCTGACGCGGGGCTCGAACTCACAGACCGCGAGATCGTGACCTGAGCTGAAGTCGGACGCTCAACCGACTGAGCCACCCGGGCGCCCCTGTGACAAACGTTTTTAAACGAATACAGTAAATAGAATAGAGTGAAACAAAAAGTACCAGCAGGCATGTGTCCTGGATAAGTGTTAGTTCATGACACGATTTCTCTTTCACAGACCTAGACGTAGATACGAACACAGGTTGTGTTCTCTGTCTCGATATTAAAATCTATGTGCTTGTGACATGCTCTTCCAAAGGAGCCAGCCAGGCGCCCCTGAAATCTACGATTTAACCATGAGTTATGGTTTAAAAAAACAAAAGAAGAAGAAGAAAGTATATATGACAGATACTGTACGTGGCCCGCAAAGCCTAAAATCTTTGTTACCAGTTTCTTTATGGAAAACGTTTGCCAGCTTGTGGCGGAGAGCAACTCTCCTGTGTAAGTCCAGGAAGAAATGTCATCCGGATGTCTGGACGTTCCTTCTAGCCCTTTTATGACATCTAACACATAGAAACTATGTAAACATCCATCTTGTAGAGGGGGGCTGCCTGAAGAAATAAACTATAAACTATTTTGTGACACGCTCAGTGGCCATGGTGAAAACAAACCAGAACAACAGGTGTGTCGATACAAATGCACCTCGAGCCCAGAATGCTGAGCTAGAAAAGCCAGTTGCTGGAAAACGTGGACAGCTTGATTTATTTAAAGCATTAAACTATGTAAAACAGGATTGTATGCTTCTCCCACAAGCAGATGCATTTCTACGTAATATGAAAGTTGACATGAGGGGCACCTGGGTGGCTCGGTTGGTTGAGCATCTGACTCTTGGTATCAGCTCAGGTCTTGATTTCAGGGTCGTGAGTTCAAGCCCCGTGCTGGGTATGAAGCCTGCCTAAAAAAAATAGAAGAGAAGAGAAGAGAAGAGAAGAGAAGAGAAGAGAAGAGAAGAGAAG
>NC_064816.1:3275686-3307745 GCF_023721935.1 Panthera uncia | reverse complement strand
AGAGAAGAGAAGAGAAGAGAAGAGAAGAGAAGAGAAGAGAAGAGAAGGAAAAAAAGAAAAGAAAAGAAAACTTCATATGAGAATGACAGATGCCAGTCCGGAAAAGAAGGAGAGGGGAAAATGGGGCAAAGCACCCAGAAGTCACCCGATTTCAGTCAAATCAGTAACATTTCCTTTCTTCCACTGGTTAGAAGACACATTTGTGCTTGTTACATTATTCTTTCTAAAAAAATATTTTTTAAGTTTATTTATTTATTTTTGAGACAGAGAGAGAGAGAGAGAGAGAGAGAGAGAGAGGGAAAGAGAGAACGCAGGGGAGAGGGAGGGAGAGAATCCCAAGCAGGCTGTGTGCTCTCAGCGCAGAGCCCAGTGCGGGTCTTGAACTCATGAACTGTGAAATCATGACCTGGGCTGAAACCAAGAGCTGGGCACTTAACCGGTTGAACTGCCCAGGCGCCCCGCTATGTGATTCTTTTTTTTTTTTTAAACATTTATTTATTTTTGAGACAGAGAGAGACAGAGCATGAACGGGGGAGGGTCAGAGAGAGAGGGAGACACAGGATCTGAAGCAGGCTCCAGGCTCTGAGCTGTCAGCACAGACCCCGACGCAGGGCTCGAACTCACAGACCGCGAGATCACGACCTGAGCTGAACTTGGCCGCTTAACCGACTGAGCCACCCAGGCGCCCCCCGCTATGTGATTCTTTACACACTTTTTTCTGAGACAATAATCTGGTGTAGGTCCCTCCGTGTATGTCGTAGGAGAACAAATGTGTAGGTACAACAAATTGATCACTGTGAAATTCAGGATGTTGCCCTTGGCAGGTGGGGTTGCCACCTGGGCAAGTGTGAGGGACTTTGGGGGAAAACTAGCAAATTCCTTCTTCTTCTTGGAGGGAGGTTACAGGCGAGTTGACTTGATATTAATTCACAGTTGCATATTTGCTTTGTGGGGTGTTCTGTGTCTGAGTTTTTTTTTTTTAATCTGCAGATATGGGACGCCTGGGTAGCTTGGTCGGTTAAGCGCCTGACTTCAGCGCTTTTTCTCTCTGCCCTTCCCCCATTCACACTGTTTCTCTCTCTCTCAAAAATGAATAAATGTTTTTAAAAATTAAGATAAATAAATAAGTAAATATCCGCTGATATGATAAACCCCCCATTTCAGGATGAAGAGGGCCAGGGGTGGGAGGACAGCATTGGAGAGGGGCCCATGGGGGCCTCAACTAAACTTGGTTTTATTTGTTATTTTATTTATTGGAGTTTATTTGTTTACCTTGAGAGAGACACTGTCAGTGTGGAGCCCGATGCGGGGCCCGAACTCAGGAACCATGAGATCAGGACCCAAGCCAAAATCAAGAGTCAGACACTTAACCGACGGAGCCACCCAGGCACCCCTATTTTTTTTGTTTTAAATCGTGGTAAAATATACATAAAATTTACCACTTAACCATTGGTATCAAATACATTCACATAGTTGTGCGACACTGATATATTTTTAAATTTTTTATTGTTTAAGTTTGTTAATTTAGGGGCGCTTGGGGGGCTCAGTCGGTTAAGCGGCCGACTTCGGCTCAGGTCATGATCTCGCGGTCCGTGAGTTCGAGCCCCGCGTCAGGCTCTGTGCTGACAGCTCAGACCCTGGAGCCTGTTTCCGATTCTGTGTCTCCCTCTCTCTGCCCCTCCCCCGTTCATGCTCTATCTCTCCCTGTCTCAAACATAAATAAACGTTAAAAAAAATTTTTTTTAAGTTTGTTAATTTATTTTGAGAGAGAAAGAGTGTGTACTCAAGCAGGAGAGAGAGAGAGAGAGAGAGAGAGAGAGAGAGAGAGAGAGTTCCAAGCAGGCCCCACACTCAGCATGGAGCCCAACACGGGGCACGAACCCACAAACCGTGAAATCGTGAGCTGAGCCGAAATCAAGGGTCAGGTGCTCAACTGACTGAGCCACCCAAGTGCCCCCTGATATTTTATTCCTTAAATGAGCAGCGATCTGGAACAAATCAGGAGAATTTGTAAACGCTGATGAAGCAGGTTGTGGGAACGCGGCAGCGGGGTGCTAGGCTCTGGGGGCGGGGGCAGCCCTGATGTGTAATGTTTACCAACTTCCCTGGTGAAAATACTCCCATCAGAGCCAGCTTCAAGCGACCAACTCGATGTCACTAATGGGGAGTCGGAGGGGCGTTTGCAAGGTTTTTTTGCACGATTTTTTTCCTCTCTCTCTTTTTGGTATGCTGAAGGGGAACACACACACACACACACACACACACACACACACACACACTTGTAAAAGTATCAAGTTCCTCTGCAAGAAGATACCGGAAGCCAGCAAAAGTGGAGAGCGATTATTCTAAGCCCACCGCACATCACGTTGAATCCTTTAGAATATTGTTCACAAATAAAAAGTAAAACGTCACCCAAGCCACTCGGTAAATATAATGTGTGACTTTATCTGCAACCCAGCAGCTAAGTTGATAGAATGGCTTATTGAAACACGTTACATAACTTCAACTCTACAGTTTTCTTTTCGTAATTCAGAGCCCGGAATATTTTCTCCTAAAGTCTGAACTACCTGGGTAAACCCTAGGTCTCTGGCAAGACATCTCCTGTCTTCTAGAAATCCAATGACCAGGGGCGACTGGGTGGCTCAGGTGGTTGAGCACCTGCCTCAGCTCAGGCCATGATCTCACGGTTTGTGACTTCGAGCCCCCCATCGGGCTCTCTGCGGTCAGCACGGAGACTGCTTGGGATCCTCTGTCCCCCTCTCTGTCTGCCCCTCCCCTGCTCACATGTGCGTGCTCTCTCTCTCTCTCTCTCTCTCTCAAAAATAAGTAAACATTAAAAGAAGAAACAAAGTGGGGCTCTTGGGTGGCTCAGTCGGTTAAGTGTCCGACTTCATGCTCTCACAGTTCATGGGTTCGAGCCCCGCGTCGGGCTCTGGGCTGACAGCTCGGAACCTGGAGCCTGCTTCCGATTCTGTGTCTCCCTCTCTCTCTGCTCCTCCCCTGCTCACGCTCTGTCTTCTCTCCCTCTCAAAAATAAATAAACATTAAAAAAGAAGGAAGGAAGGAAGGAAGAAAGAAAGAATCCAAGGTCCAGAGAAGTCAAGCCACTTACTCAGGGTCACACAGCAAGTGAGCAATGGAGGGTCTTGTGGATTTCAAAGGCTTCTTTTGCAGAGGAGGAAACTGATAGTCAGAAAGGCAAAGGGAATTGAGTAAAGGAAGCTGGGAGGCCGTGCCGGGCTTTTGGCCGCTAAATCCCCAAGGCTCCAGATCCTACTCAGCGGCTCCAGGCTTGCAGGAGCCATGGTGGAGGAACGTTAGGCAGGCGAGGGGGTCCCGTGGCCGTGACCCCTCACGGTTGCCCATCCTCCCCAGTTGCAGAGCCCTCTGTTCGTGGAGGCCGAGAAGAAAGTCTCGTACAATTGCTGCATGCAGGGTACCATCTGCCTTCAGATCCAGATGGAAAAGAACACCTTCGCACCGGGGGAGGGAATTGTCTTCACCACGGAGATCAGCAACCACAGCGGCAAGAGCATCAAGACGGTCGTCTTCGCCCTCTACGCCCACGTGCGCTACGAGGGCTTCACCCCCAAGGCGGAGCGGCGGTGGCGGGAGGACAGCAGCGAGCTGCTCCGGCAGGAGGCCAACACCCAGATCGCGCCCTTCGACGCCACCAAGATCGTCAGCACCCTCAACCTCCCGCAGGTGCTGTCCGTGAGCAGCAGCACCCGGGACGGCGAGATCATGAGCACCCGCTACGAGCTGGTCAGCACGGTCCATCTGCCGTGGTCCCTGACCTGTGTGAAGGCCAAGGTTCCCATCATCGTCACCGGCGCGCCCGTGGATACCGCCGGCTCCCAGCCGCTGGAGGGGGCAGCGTTACCCGTGAGCCAGGAGTGCCAGAATTAAGCGCCCAAACTTCTAAATATTAAAAGTTTTATTGGACGGTATGAGCAGCCCTTTCTTTGTCTAGTAAGACAGGCTTCAGATGAGTCACGGTGGATGGGGGGGGACGGGGGACATGCCTGAACCTCCTTCTCACACCGCAGCCACTTAGGTATCGCTTTCTCCCGATGGCCAGGAGAAGACCAGGGGAAGGGACAAGACCTGGCAGTCGTCCCCGCCCCGGTTGGTGCTCCAGACCCATTTCCTTGCTGGGCTCTTACAGTGCCTAGACCTGGGGTCCGCGGCCGGGGTGGTTCAGCCCTCTGGGCATACCGGCGACGTGCAGTCGTAAGGGCTGCCCCACGGAGGGGAACAGGGGCTACTCCGAGCATGGCGGGGGGGAGTGGGGGCCAGAGATGTGGCTCACTGTCCTGCAATGCCCAGGATGGCCTCACCCCCGAGGATGACCCAGCCCCAACGGTCCACAGTGCCAAGGGGGAGAAACCTTGCGTTCATCATTTGGGCATAAAATTGGACACCAGAACAAATCCCCGATGGGTCAGGCGGTGCAAATCAGGGTGACCCCTCCAGTGTTTGTGAGTTACCTCCTCTCTCCCTCCCGCTTGTTGTGTGTATTTAAATGTTTACTTATTAATTTATTTATTTATTGACAGAGAAAGAGAGAGAGAGAGCAGGGGAGGAGCAGAGAGAGAGGGAGACAGAGTCCCAAGCACGCTCCTCACCGTCAGCACAGAGCCCAATGCGGGGCTCGAACCCACGAACCACGAGATCATGACCTGGGCTGAAACCAAGCGTTGGACACTTAACCGACTGGGCCACCCAGGTGCCCCTTGATGCGTGTATATAAATGTGTGCGGTATCCCAGGACCTCAGTAGGTCAGATGATTATGGGATGCAGAGTCTCCTGGAGGTCCATGGAATCCCCTAACCCAGTGAGTCTCACCCAGCCTGGCTCTGCCCCCAGGGGACACTGGGCGAGGTCTGGGGGCATTTGCGGTTGTCATGACTACGCCCCCGTTGAGTGGGCGGGGGTCAGGAATGCGGCTCGTTCATCCCCAACAGACTCTTTTTTTTTTTTTTTTTTTAATTTTTAAAAATTTTTTTTTAAATTTTTTTTTTTTCAACGTTTTTTATTTATTTTTGGGACAGAGAGAGACAGAGCATGAACTGGGGAGGGGCAGAGAGAGAGGGAGACACAGAATCGGAAACAGGCTCCAGGCTCCGAGCCATCAGCCCAGAGCCCGACGCGGGGCTCGAACTCACGGACCGTGAGATCGTGACCTAGCTGAAGGACGCTTAACCGACTGCGCCACCCAGGCGCCCCAACAGACTCTTAACTACAGAGAACAAACTGCTGTTTACCAGGGGGTAGGGGTGGGGGGATGGGTGAGATAGGTGATGGGGACGAAGGAGTGCACTTGTCGTGATGAGCACTGGGTGATGTAGTGTGGAATCACTATCCTGTGCACCTGAAACTCATATCACACTGTATGTTAACTAAGTGAAATTTAAATTAAAACTTAAAAAAAAAAAAAAAAAGAATGATCTGGCCCCAGATGTCAGCCCTGCTGAAGGGGAAAGGCCCTAGGCCGGGGAAATCCATGGGGGCAGGTGGCTGCCAAGCCCCGGGGTTGGGTCTGAGGGCCCCTTACCCAAGTCAGGGCCTGTCCCTCCTACACTCACAGCCTCCCGGGGCTACCCCTCTCAGGGCAGACGTCAAAGTCCTCCGGGCATACGGCCTGCACATCGGGCCCATGTCACATCCATGACCATCAGTCACCAGCACCTGACCTCCCCTACATTCTGTCCTCCCTGCAAATAAGAGTCCAGGATGCCTCGTTAAATTTGAATTCCAGAAGGACAGTAATATTTTAGCATAAGTACGTCCCCTTGCCGTATTTGGGATATACTTAGGCTTAAAAAAAATCATGCGTTGTTTATCTGATATTCCGGTTTAACTGGGTGTCCTGTATCTTATCTGGCAATCTGCTTCCTCAAGCAACCAGGAGACTCTGAACACAAATCAGGCACTTCGGTCCATTGGGTCCCCTTGGCACTCACCCTGGCCCACCAGGCTCCGCGCGGCCAGGAACGAAGGAACGACTTCCCTGATGTCACGCCAGATTCTTACTCTTCTCCCACTTCTCAGATCTTTGGCTTCTGTCTTCTTCAAAGCCACATCATCCATACCTCCTCTTTCAGGAAGCCTTCCAGACATACCAGTCAGCACCTCTCACCCTCCTCGGGTCCTGAAATATGGGTGACCGTCAAGGGTCATTTCTGCAGACGATAAGTGCAAATAATAACAGAAATGATGGGGACAATAATAAGACCCTGGCAAGGACTGGCTCATTTTCCATCAGGGTTTCCTACTTCCTCCTGGGCACATGGCTGGACTACATTTCCCAGTATCCCTTGCAGTTAGGTGTGGCCACGTGATTGGCCTGGCCAATGGGAGGTAAGATGATCATGGCCAATGGCCCTGTGACTGATCTGGTTAAGCGACGGAAGTCACTTCAGGGCCAGATCCACGCTACAAACTTGCCATAGGAACCTTGCTCTCTCTCTCCCCTTTTGCCAGCTGCTTGCAGAGGAGTGTTTGGAGGGGAGCTGCCCCAGGACACTTGATTCGCGCTTGATTGGTGCAAACGCAAGGAATAAAACTTTATTGAATAAACAACAAGTAACAATAAGTACATAACAAGTTGAAATTTGCTTATTCCAGCTACTGGTGTACCCTAGGATTTCTCCGCGTCTGCTACTCTGATTATTTTTGTAATGTTCAGTTTTTGAGAGAGAGAGAGAGCACAAGCAGGGGAGGTCCAGGGGGGGGTGGGGACAGAGAATCAGAGGCAGGCTCCGCGCTGTGTCAGCACAGAGCCTGATGCAGGGCTCAAACTCACAAACCCGTGAGATCGTGACCTGAGCCGAGGTCGGCCTCTCCACCGACTGAGCCGCCCAGGCGCCCCTAGTCTACTCTTATCATACGAGTAGCTATATTTATTATGGAGGCCTTTGGACATTTGGGGGGCATGGACTCAATGTGGCCACAGCCAAACCGGTCACGTCACCTTCTCCCCACCCTGCACCACCGGTTCACTCCTCAGCTCCCACGACAGTGAAGTTACCTGAGTCGCTTATTCTCCCAAATTCTGTTTGTTTTACTTCCTCAGCAGCTCTGTTAACCTGTCCACTTCTCTCCATCTCCCCTGCCACCACCCGAATCCAGGCCACCATCAGTGCTTACGTGGATGACTGCAGTGGCTGCTTCCCAAGGGGGCGTACGTTCACCTCTGCCGTTTCGTCCATTGTCCACACGGCAGGCAGAGAGAGAGCCTCTCAACACGGAATTGTGATGACTGGAGAAGCCCCGCCCACATGGCTCTTGGCTGGAGGCTTCAGTTCCTCGCCACCTGGGCTCCTTGGGTGTTCTTGAAACACGGCAGCTGGCTTCCTCCAGAGCGAGTGATCTGAGAGAGCAGGGAGGCCACGGTGACTTTTGTGACCGAGTCTCAGAGTGTTGGACACAATCGGTTCTGCCATATTTTGTTTGTAAGAAACACCTCACTCGGTCCAGCCCACACTCACAGGGAAGAGAATTAGGCTCCACCTTTGCAAAGGAGTGTCGGGGTGCCTGGGGGGCTCAGTCGGTTAAGCATCCGATTTCGGCTCAGGTGATGATCTCGCAGTTCGTGAGTTCGAGCCCCGCGTCGGGCTCTGTGCTGACAGCTCCGAGCCTGGAGCCTGCTTCCGATTCTGTGTCTCCCTCTCTCTCTGACCCCTCACTGCTCATGTTCTCTCTCTCTCTCAAAAATAAACATAAAAAAATTTTTTTTTTTAAATAAAGGAGGGTCAAAACATTATGGAGGGGCGCCTGGGTGGCTCAGTCGGTTGAGCATCCGACTTCAGCTCAGGTCGCGATCTCGCGGTCCGTGAGTTCGAGCCCCGCGTCGGGCTCTGGGCTGATGGCTCAGAGCCTGGAGCCTGCTTCCGATTCTGTGTCTCCCTCTCTCTCTGCCCCTCCCCCATTCATGCTCTGTCTCTCTCTGTCTCAAAAATAAATAAACATTAAAAAAAATTAAAAAAAAACAACACATTCCTCAACCAATCGCTTGACCAATCCCATTGGGTCCACCTTGAATATCCTTCTAGACTCTTCCTCTTTCCATGATCACACCCTGGTACAGCAGCTGGGGGGTCCACCGATGGATGAACTGATAAACAGGTGTGGTCCATTCATACAATGGAATATTACTCAGCCTTAAAGAGAGGAAATCCTGATACATGATGCACCATCAATAAACACGGAGAACGTCATGCTAGGTGAAGTAGGTCAATCAAAAAGGACAAGTCCTGGGGCGCCTGGGTGGCTCAGTCAGTTAAGCGTCCGACTCTTGATTTCAGCTCCGGGCATGATCTCGAGGTTTGTGAGTTCGAGCCCCGAGCCGGACTCTGTGATAAAGGCACAGAGCCTGTTTGGGATTCTCTCTCTCTGTCCCTCTCTCACTTGCATACGCGTTCTCTCTCTCTCTCTCTCAAAGATAAATTTTTTTTTTAAATTTCAAAAAAGGACAAATCCTGCCTGATCCCACTCACGGGGGTCCCTAGAGGAGCCCAGTCCACAGAGACAGAGAGTAGACGGTGGGAGCCAGGGGTGGGGCAGGGGGCGGGGAGTCAGTGTTTCATGGGGACAGAGTCTCAGTTTGGGGAGATGAGAAAGTTCTGGGGACATATGGTGGGGGGTGGTTGCACAATAGTGTGAATACACTTAATGCCACTGAGCTGTGCACGAGCTGTGCACTTAAAATGGCTAGGATAAATTACAGTAAATTTTATGTTGTATGTATTTTACTACCATTGAATTTTTTGTAATAATAACAATGCCCAAGGGGCACCTGGGTGGCTCAGTCAGTTGAGGGTCCAACTTTTGATCTCAGCTCAGGTCTTGATCTTGGGCTTGTGAGTTCAATCCCCGTGCTGGGTTTTGCACGGGGCATGAAGCCCACTTAAAAATCATGGGACACCTGGGTGGCTCAGTGGGTTAAACGTCTGACTTCAGCTTGGGTCCCGATCTCACGCTCCATGGGTTCAAGCCCCGCATCGGGCTCTGTGCTGACAGCTCAGAGCCTGGAGCCTGCTTCGGATTCTGTGTCTCCCTCTCTCTCTGCCTTGCCCCCGCTCACACTTTGTCTCTCTCTCTCAAAAATAAAATAAACGTTAAAATTTTTAAATAATAATACTCAAGTCTTTTTTTTTTTTTTTTTTAGTGTTTATTTTTGAGACAGAGAGAGACAGAGAATGAGCAGGGGAGGGGCAGAGAGCGAGGGAGACACAGAATCCGAAGCAGGCTCCAAGCTATCAGCACAGATCCTGACGCGGGGCTCAAACCCATGAACTTTGAGATCACGACCTGAGCCGAAGTTGGACGCCCAACCCACTGAACCCCCCAGGCGCCCCTATAATACCCAAGCTTTACATGGTCCTCACTGTGCCCCAGGCACCAAGCCGAGCTGTGGACTGAATCCTCTCCATCATCTGTGAATCAGGACAACAGCCATCAAGGGTCATCACTGCCCCCATTTCACAGACCAGGCAGCAGAGGCTCAGAGAAGGGCGGGGGGCGCCCAGGCTCACAAAACCAGGATGAGATCCCCTAACCACCGCTCAGCAGCGCGTCGGCTAAGGAGGAAGGGACGCATCTCAGAGATGCAGAGCTGAGGCAGGTGACCGGCCGGCCAGCGGCCCTCAGCATCAGTGAGTGGCCAAGCCGAGATGGCCCAGGGTGGTCTGAGCCCGTCCTGGGGGCTGCGGGTGTGAGTCCTCATTTACATCTCCCCTGGGCACCAGCGCCCTTTCCCGTAAAGCTTACAGGGCATCATGGAAGCAGCCAGGAACGGCGGTGCCCGAGCAGGGCTGGGAGTCTGAGCCACAGGCTCTCCGGACGTGGGCTTTCTCATCTGTACAATCTGTAAGGAATGATTACACTTAAAATAATGTGACTACTGATGCTCGCCATGACGGCTTTTATTTTTTTTTATTTTTTTATTTTAAAAAATTTTTTTTTTCAACGTTTTTTATTTATTTTTGGGACAGAGAGAGACAGAGCATGAACAGGGGAGGGGCAGAGAGAGAGGGAGACACAGAATCGGAAACAGGCTCCAGGCTCCGAGCCGTCAGCCCAGAGCCCGACGCGGGGCTCGAACTCACGGACCGCGAGATCGTGACCTGGCTGAAGTCGGACGCTTAACCGACTGCGCCACCCAGGCGCCCCATGACGGCTTTTAAATGTGAACTGTCATCGCTCACCGTGGCACAACTTGACATGTGGGGCTGGATCACTCTCTGTGGGGGCTTCCCTGGGGACTGTGGGGGCTGGGCGGCATCCCTGGCCCCACCCCCTCCACGCCGGGAGCACCCCGAGTAGGAACAACTCCAAATGTCTCCAGACACCCCAAGTGGAGGCAGAATCCCCGAGAGTTCTGAAGGCAGCATTGCCCCAGGTGGCAAAACCCCTGTGCGCGTTACAGGGTCGGGTGTCTCTGTGGAGGTAGTGTATCTGATAGAGTCAATGCTAATGAGATTCCCAGCTCTGCTATTTATATGCTGTGTGACCTTGGCTGAGTCACTTCCGTCTCTGAGCCGCAGTATCCCCACCTGTAAAACTCGAGTTCATCATTCGTCCCTCCTTCCCAAAGATGCAGGATCAAACAGCCTACGTCTATAAACGCGTCAGCCAAAGTAAGCACTCACCCCCCGGAAACTTTTGTCACCGCAGCTGGGGGCTTCTGGAAGATTCTGACGCACAATGGCGGCGGGGCTCCTGCCCCCTCCCCGCCGCCGCCGCCGTCGGCTGCCTCCCCTCTGGGCCCCAGATTCAGGAGACCACACAGGCGGGCGTTGGGAACACTTCCTGTGCGGTGGCCTGTGGTACCCACTGGGACAGGTGGGCCAACGGGAGAACACAGCTGGGACCACCCCACTTCCTGCCCCGGGGGGAGGTGCTTCTCACGTTCCTTCGCCCCCACCCCCAAAAGAACACCCCCCACCCCCCAGGAACCCAAGCCGCTGCACCAGCTGCCGCCTCCAACTCAGGGGACATAGGACAGGCGGGGCCCAGCAGCTGCCACCACGGAGCCTGCCCCGCTGGGAATGTCCTCCCCCCTGCTGCTGCCACCTCCGGCATTCCGATCCCAAGGGGGTGACCTGGCCTCCCCCGTGTCCAGGACACGTGAGCCCTGAGCGGGCAGGGCCGGCTGGCGGGGGGGGGGGGGGGGGGTGTTCTTTTGCCATCCTGGGTGACAGGAGACCCTCTCTGGCCGGAACCCCCAGATCCCAGGTGCCTCCACTCCTCACCTCAAGGGACTGTTCGAGGGGGAAGGGGCCGGTTGCCAGGACAACAGCCCCCCACCTCTGCCTGTGAACAAAGGGGCAGCCGGGAGAGCCAAGAACGGGGTGTTCTTTCCCCACCAACGTGACTGGCACATCCTGGCAGCTGACGCTTGGCGGGCCAGGCCCTGAGCTGCTGGGCCTGGCCACCCCAGACAAGGCCACTCAGTGTAGGGGCAGCAGGGGGTGGCTGCGGCCCTGAGGGATCTAGTTCCTGGTCAACCGCCCCTAGGCCTCTGTCCTTCCGGCACATTCTGACGAGGAAGTCAGCCCGCTCTGCCTGCAGGACTTCACAGAAAGGCCAGGGGGCCTCAGATGTCTGGCTCTGAGCTGGACGGGCCACCAGAGCTGGGTGGAAAGAGGCCACACGGAGCCCTTCCTTCTGCTGGGACCCCTGGCCTGGCATTCTGGGGCTGGCGGTGCCCAGTGGGACCTGACCGGCCCGGGAGGGGCCGGCCCAGGGGACAGTGGGTCTCAGAGCTGCTCCCCTCCCCCCAAGCCCGTACCTCCGTGCAGGGGACAGCGGGCAGCTGGCGCCATGAGGGCGGGGGGGGGGGGGGGGCGGGGACAGGCCAGGGCCTGCATGTTAAAAGACCCCCGGTTTCCCGCGGCGAGCCGGCACAAGGAGACAAAACCTTGCCTTCTGGCCATCGGGCCACAGTTGGTCAGACTGTCCAGCCACTGGCGTCGCTGGGGAAGACGTAGGCAGGTCTGCTGCGGCTGGGGTGTGGCTCCCAGGAAAAATACAGGACGCGCAGCGAAACTAACATTTCTTAGCATGAGTAGGTCCCTTACGATATTGGGGTCATACTTATGCTAAAAACTCTTCATTGTGTATCTGGAATTCACATTTAACTGGGTATCCTGTAATTTTACTCGATAAATCTGCAACCCACGGGCTCTCAAAGAGGCAAAACTAAACTCGCCAACGGCCTCCCAAACTCGTTCCTCTGCTGGTCCCAGCCCCGGGGAGGGCCTAGGTGGCCTCTGCCTCCCTGGGTCCCTCGCCACAGGCGCGAGTCAACCTCACCTTCTGAACCGTGGCCTGTCCACTCCCTGCCGTGGTCTCTCCCACCTACCCCCACCCTCCCTGCAGGCCTGGTCATGGGCCATCAGCTCCCGCCTGCCCTGCCCTCACCCCTGCCTTTCTCTGCCTCTTGAAGACTCCACCCCCCTCCCCAGAGACCTAAACAGGGCCTCCCTCCTCTCAATCCCCCGTTTCAACGATAAAGGCCAAAAGCTTCTGCTTGATGAAGCCCCTTCCTCAGCAGGGCTCCAAGCAACCCCTACTCCTGGTTCCCAGCCCCCTCTCCCAGAAGGAGCCGTGGTTGCCCAAAAGCTTCCTGCTTGTTCAAGACCCCAGCTATGCCCCCACCTGAGTCAGGTGCCCCTCTTCTCCGCCCACAGCCCTCCAGGGCTCCCACCTCCGCCTCTCCCCACCCCACCGGGGTGTAAGCCCAGGTCCTCCCCTAGCCTACCTGCCTCGTCCCCTCCCTCTCTCCCCCCCTGGATTGCTCTGCTCTGGCCACTTGGGCGGGCCTCTTCGCCCTTCTTCCAACACGGCAGTCCAGTGCTGCCCCAGGACCTTTGCACAGGTATTCCTGTTGCCCGGAGTACACCTCATCCGGACGGCCGTTTTCTGTTTCACCACTGTTCAGCAAAGCACACAAGAGGTGTTTAATACACACTTCCTGAATGAGCAATTCATCACGGTGCCTGGAATGTCCTCCTGTATTGCCCTTTCCTCCTTTCTATGACTTCCACCTTTTCTGTAAGACTTCCCTCAAGCAGGTGAGCTCATTTTCCCCTTCCTGATTTCCTTTATCCATAAGGCGGCCCAAGACATTTTCCAATGCTCCCTCCCACCCGCCCTTGCTGACCATGCTTCAGAACCTTCTGTGGCTCCCCGATGTCCTCAGGGCTCCTATCAGCCTGGCCCTGACCGAACTGTCGGACTTGGTCTCTCTTCGCTGACACCCTGCCCCCACCACATTCTACCCTCCAGCCTCTCGCTCTGCACCTTCACACTCTCTGTTCCCTGTGCCTGGAATACCTGTCCAGTGCCTTCACCTGCCTGACGCTGATTCCTCTCTCTCGGGACTCGGCCTAGACATTACCCTCCTGGAGGCTTCCCAGGACCACCCACAGCCTGGGTCCAGCCCTCCTCTGGGCTCCACTGTGCCTGTGTAGCTCCAACGCGGCCCAATCGCCTCTATTTTTTACCCTTGGGCACCAGAGCCAACTTACTCGTCAGACCCAGGAGACCCAGGACCCATGACACTTTTAAGGGCCCGTGGAAATGGTTCTTTTCAACTTATCTTAAAAATCAGGAGAGGGGCGCCTGGGTGGCGCAGTCGGTTGAGCGTCCGACTTCAGCCAGGTCACGATCTCACGGTCCGTGAGTTCGAGCCCCGCGTCGGGCTCTGGGCTGATGGCTCGGAGCCTGGAGCCTGTTTCCGATCCTGTGTCTCCCTCTCTCTCTGCCCCTCCCCCGTTCATGCTCTGTCTCTCTCTGTACCAAAAATGAATAAAAAACGTTGAAAAAAAAAAATTAAAAAAAAAAATAAAAAAATCAGGAGAAAAGAATGAATGCAATACCAGTGCAGTTGTAAAAGGTCATTTGCAATATTTTTTTCATGGAGGGAGGGACCCCAAAGTGCCTTAGGGCTGTGAAAGTGTTTTTTTTTTTTTTTTAAGTTTATTTATTTTGAGAGAGAGAAAGAAAGCGTGAGCAGGGGAGGGAGGGGCAGAGAGAGAGAGAGGGAGAGAGAGAATCCCAAGCAGGATCTGCGCTGTCAGTGCAAAGCCCGATGCGGATGGGGCTCAAACTCATGAACCGCGAGATCAAGACCTGAGCGGAAATCAAGAGTTAGACGCTTAACCCACCGCACCACTCAAGCGCCCCAGTGCTGTGAAAATCTGAATGCAGCCCTTCTAGTCCCTGGCAAGTGTCTCCCTACTGGGTTATAAGTGCCTTGAAGGTGGTAGAGGCTGAATCCCCAGGGCTGCAGAGCACGAGCCTGGTACACAGCAGGTGCTTAATAATTGTTTGCTGAATGACTGAATATGCAGTGAATCACTAGGTCCTCGCAGCCAGGCCTGACCTGGCTCACACATAATAAGAGATGCTTGATAAATGGATGGATGGATGGATGGATGGATGGAAGGAGGGAAGGGTCAGACTGTGGATGGAGGGGACACCTGGGCCAACAGAGACCAATCTGGGACCACCAGCGCCACCTAGTGGCACAACGCTGGTCTGTCTCTCCTTCCTCTAGGCTCGGCGCAAAAGAATGGGAGTTTTCAGAGCTTTTCCACTGGAAAGTGTGCCTGGAGAAGAGGAAGGGGAAGCCGGGAGGAGGAGGAGGAGGAGGAGGGTACATTGAGATCTCAGACAAATTCCGACTACCCATTTCTGGTTTTTCGACCTGGAACATCACCTCTTTGACCCTCAGCTTCCTCATCCAGAAAATGGGGGAAATTTAAAGCAGGCCTTTGAATAATGTAATAAAATAGCTCAGAAAACAGTATGTTTCTCACCTCCCACCCTGGGAATAATCCTGGACAGGTGTTGCCCTCAAGGAGCCCACCCAGGCCAGGAGGTGACAGAGGGAGGATGTGGCTGGGGCAGAGAGAGGGATGTGAGTTTGGGGGTAGAGTTGTCGGATTTAGCAAAAACAAAAACAGAAAAATAAAAAGGATGCCCAGCTCAGTTTGAATTTCCGGTCAGCAAGGAATCATTTTTGAACGCTGAGTATATCCCAAATAGTGCACGGGATATACTTATACCCCCCCCCCCAAATGTATTCCTGGTTGACCAGAAGTTCAAATTGAAGTGGACATCCTCTATTTTGTCCGGGAGCCTTCGCCTGGGGGAGACTGAGGAGGTGGGCAGGAAGACTGCCAGGAGGCGGAGGCAGTGGTGCCGAAAAGCGAGCACTAAGCCTCTGGTCGTGTAGCTGCTGCTGGTGGTGCGGTCCCCTCCCCCACCGACATACACACATGCGCAATGGCCAACGCCCCGGATTGCACTGGCGGAGAGCTGAACGTGGGGGTTGAGCACCACACTAGGGAAGAAGGTGGGCATGGCTGTTCTCCTTTCCTTCAAAAGTTGTGCTACCAGACATTACTCCCAGTGACTCTTGAGCTGTGTGACCTTAGACAACTCACTTAACCTCTCTGAGCTTTATCCATCCCAGGACTCTTATCCTCCATTACCCCCTCATCAACTTCCTGGCGGGGCCTCCAACTTACCAAGCATGGTCTGCCTCAGGGCCTTTGAACGTGCTGTTTTCCCGGATCTCTGGGGGGGGGGGCTCTCCTTTTCTCCCTCGCTTCTGCATTAAGACGCCAATCTGGGAGGCCTCCCTTGACCACCTTATTAAAAATCACACCCCCGTTCTCCCATCTTCAGTCCTTTGCTTTTCTCAGTAACACCACCCCCCGACCCACTATGTATTTCACTCATTTCTCGTTTATTGTCTGTCTCTGCCACTGGGTGGTGAGTACCACAAGGCTGGGATCTGTTTTACTCACTGTCCCCAACGCCCAGCACAGCAGCTCCAGAAGAATGGCTGAGTGAATGAGTAGGAACGCGAACGGGTAGGAAAAAAAGGCCAGCAGCCGAGGTGAAACGTGTAACTGTTGTGGCTGGTTGCCTTAATCCTCGCGGTGTCTCAGACTCACTTGAGAATCTGACTAGCTGCACTTGGTTACTTAGATGCGAACATTCAGTTTCCTGATGTGCAAAAGCCATATGGCGCTGGTGGCCACCATATTGAATGCCACAGAATTCCAGAGCATTCCCAGCGTCTCAGAAAGCTCTACTGCCTGGGGGCGCCTGGGTGGCGCAGTCGGTTAAGCGTCCGACTTCAGCCAGGTCACGATCTCGTGGTCTGTGAGTTCGAGCCCCGCATCAGGCTCTGGGCTGATGGCTCGGAGCCTGGAGCCTGTTTCCGATTCTGTGTCTCCCTCTCTCTCTGCCCCTCCCCAGCTCATGCTCTGTCTCTCTCTGTCCCAAAAATTCAAAAAAAAAACAAAGAAAAAAACAAGCTCTACTGCCTGGTGCTAGTGTGGTCACTGTCGGAAAAACCACAGTCACAGATACCAATTTGTTTTCTTGTTCCTTACGGGGCTTCAGAGACCCCACCCCACCCCACGTAATGTAGCAAACTTGTGGCTCCTGAGGTGAACACAGCCCCGGTTGGGTTTTGTGTGGTCCAGTGGTTTTCATAAAAGGCAGAGCACTTTCTTTAGTCTAAAATCTTGGTGGATGTGGGAATCTCTGGGTGGGTGTCCCATAGGGCCACTCTCTGCCAGGCTGCCAACGCTTTAGCGGAGCCACTTACTTCCTTCTGGCCCTTGGGACCACCTGAGTTTGAGACTTTGGTTTATAGACCAAGAGGATAAATGATTGGGGGGTGGGGGGGGTGGGATGCAAACAAATCCAAGTGGTTGCTGCTTTAGGGAGGGGTTGATCCAGGAGTCAGAGATCTGGAAGTTGATCCCTGCACTACCCTTGACCGACCGTCTCTGGGCCTCAGTTTTCTCATCTGTAAAATGGGGATGATAAAGGAACCGTTTGGGAGGATTAAGTGGTACCATGCAGGTCAAGACCGGCAGAAGGCACTCTTGATATGTTCACCTATGTGGCGAAGGCTCTGTTCACATTGTTGGGTCGAGCTTGGCTCCATCACCTTCTCAGGGTTGGGACTCGGTTCCTGACGCGACGGGGCATCAGGCAAAGACCTCTGGGGTTCTCACCGCCCCTGGAGAAAAGGAGGGACTGGGGGGGGGGGAAATCCCAGAACCTGGATCGCACCTCCCTGCGCCGAGTTCATAGGATCCCGAGGTCGGGAGGGGCGCCCTTTGCTGGATCAGGCGTCTTCCAAGGGTCGCCCGACTCAGACAGAGGGCGGATCGCGCGCGCGTCCAGCAGAAGTCCGGGCCTTCCTGGACTTCACTTGTGGCTCCAACGTCCCGGACCGAGCGGGGCCGAGGCCTGACGGCGGGCAGCCTCCCGATACGATTGGCCCTCGGGCCCGTCACTCCCGAGCGCCCGCCCCCTTGAGTATAAAAGCCTCCCCAGGGGGTCAGCCCCAGACCGTTTCCGAGCTGGCTGTCGCGCCCTGCACGTCCCGCTGACCGCGGTGAGAGGCGGGGGGGCCCCATGGAGGCGGGGGGCGAGGTCCGCCGAGTCCCGGGGCGTCCCGGGGGAGGAAGGAGGGGGGAGGACCTTCCTGGGGACTCGGCTGCTCTCTTCGGCCTGGGGAGGGGTCTCCAGCCCTGGCTGAGCTTTCTTGTCTCTTTCAGTGCCCCACCCCCCACCCCCCACTCAAAAAAAAATCTAATTTCTGGAACACAGTCAGACTTTCAAACTCTCTCCTCTCAGTTCCTGAGACTTTTTTAGGGGGAGGCAGAAAGAGCCCCTAGAATTGGCAGTATTAAGGGGGGGGGGGGGGGCGGTAAAGTCCCCATTATAAAACACATCCTCTCTAAACAAAAACAAAAACTGTGCTTGCTTTGCAAACGCAGTTTGGAGGCGAGCAGCGGCAGCCTGTCCTGCACAGGAAATCGGCCCTCCCGGGGCTTTAGGGCGCCCCTACCCCTCCTCCTCCGCCCCGCCCTCCGCCCCCAACCCGGGGACTGTCTCTCTGCCTGGCAAAGCCCCCTTTCCAGCAAATGGATTTGCCACCTGGGGGCTTAACTCCTCCCACACCCCGGTTTCTGGTCGCCCAGCTGACCCTGGGGAGCTCGCGGGCGGCCCCCGCCCCCCCCCTCCCTTGGGTGGGTGTGGCCAATGGGTTGCTCTAGGCGGCTGGGAAGGCCTACCCATTATCTGAGTCCTTGGGACCTATGTCAGGATTGAGTCCAAGGGCCGGGCCTGGGGCCTCGGTGCCTGGGAACTTTGGAAGTTGTATCTCAGCATGCCCTGGCGGCTGGACGTCTGCGCTAGCTCTTGTTCTGGGGGCTGGAGCCGGCTGCAGACAGGTTGCAGACCCCAGGGACTTTCCGGGGGCGCTGACATCTGCAATGCGCCCCCCGCCCCTTGGTTAAACCCGCGCCAGGAGGGATCGATGGGCAGAGGGAATGGGAGAATGGGCCTCCAAGGTGCCCAGGTGAGCTCAGGCTCCGGGGCAGGTGGGGGAAATCATGGGAGTCGTGATGATCACCAGGGGCAAGTGCACCTGCTGGCCCCACTTCCCAGCTGGGGACCTTGGTAACAAGCAGGAGCTCCTTCCTGACTGGCTTCGCATGTGTGTGAGATGGTTCTGTTTATTGACCACCTACCACGTGCTAGGCACTGAGCTAAGCGCCACATGTTCAGTCCCTCTGCCGATCTGCAGGGACTCCGAGCTGGGAACGCTTATCCCCATTTTACAGATGGGGCACGCAAGGCTCTGCCAGAGGGTGCTGCTCTCCCAAGCTCCCACCGCTAGCGAGTTGCAAATTGGACCCCAGAACTGGTGCTCTCAGGACATCCGTTCGCTGGATTGTGCCCGGGGGACAGGGCAGTGCGGCGGCCGGGTGGCCGGGCCCCCTTCCTCTAGAAGGAAAGACTCAGAATCAAGGTCAGGGGTTCACAACAGGCTCCTCCCAGAAATACCGGAAGAACCAGCCTCGAAGGCAGGCTCTACCTTTAGCGCCATTTCGCAGGTGAGGGGGCTGAGGCCAGGGGAGAGGAGGCTCCTTGCTCAACCAAGTATAGCATGGGCACAGCTGGGACTCTTGCCATCTGGGTCTGACACCCACCTGCCCTCGCCTGGCCAGAAAAACGGAGCGCACCTGTGGCTCCCGTCGTACCTTGCAAACGTGTGCAGGAGAGTCACCTGGGGAGCCTCCCTAGCCACTCCGGAGCCTGACTTGGTCTGCAGTAGGGGCTGTGTGTGTGTGTGTGTGTGTGTATGTATTTCTGAGAGAGCTCTCGAGTGGGAGCGGGACAGAAGGGGGGACAGAGGATCCGAAGTGGGCTCTGTGCTGACAGATCCCATGAACCCTGAGATGGTGACATGAGCCACAGTCAGATGCTCAAAGGACTGAGCCACCGAGGGGCTCCATCTTTTTTTTTTCTTTTTTATTCTTAGCCTTTTTTTTTTTTTTTTTTTGAACTGGTAATATTACCTACCTGGCTCCAAAGTCAGAGGCCTGCCCCAGCCACCTGATCTTCCCTGAAAGGTGGCCACTGTTAACAGTTTCCTGTGTCCGGAGATTCTGTGCCAGCAGACATCTTTGCTGCCCCACCCCCGCCTTTCGTCCCTGAAGGTCTCCGGCCAGTTACACGTGAAGGTCTCTGTAGCCACTAGCCGGGCTGTGTCCCATCTTTTCAAGGCCCCTTCTGCTGGGAAACCGGGTTGTTTCCAGTGTCTTGTTGTGGCCGACAACAGGTACACATCTCTGCCCGTGTGGCAGTGCAGGTGTGGGACCAGCCTCTGCAGGTCTCTGGGTCTAGGGGAAGATGGCTCTTGAAAGCAGGTAGCCATCGGCGAATTGCCGTCCACAGAGGTTTTGCACCCCAGGTGCCTCCCCAAAGTGTTGATAAAGTGGAACTCTTGGCGTTGGCCTTGAAGGCGTGGCCCTGGAAACAGCTGCATCAGCAGCACCTGAGAGCTTTTTAGAAGCAGATTCGGGGCCCCACCCAGCCCTGCTGAACCGGCACCAGCATCTGCGCGGGCCCACCTGCGGGTGCAGGTGAAGGACGGGGAGGCAGGGCTCTAAAAAACGGGGGGGGGGGGGGGGGTCGCAGGGCAGATGTGAACCCGGACTTCCTCCTGGGGGGAGGGACAGGGCACGCTGTACCCTGACTGATCCGTGCGTCTGCCACAGTGCCTGTTCCTGAGAAATGTCTGGCGACGGGACAGAAGCCACCGTCAGCAGCAGCCCGGTGACAGCGGAAGAACCGGTACAGCAGGTGAGGGGGGGGGCGGGGCCTGCTGGTAGCACGTGGAGGTCAACAGACCTCTTTCTGCGGGTGAGGGTCCCTCACCCGCACCCCCGACACGTGTCTCACGGGTGGGGGCAGGGGCAGAACCGGAAACCCCAGAGGCTTGGGGGAGAGCAGGGCTCCGCCCGAATCGCCCCTCATCCTGGGTTTGCCTGTTCCTGGCATTCCCTATAAATGGAGTCCTGCGATCTGCGACCCCTTCGTGTCTGGCTTCTCCCCCTGAGCATCATGTTTTGGGGGACGTACCCACATCATGGGTCGTCTGTGCTTCGTTCTTTTCTTGAAGCCGAGGTAAAACGACACATAACAACGACGCAAATACTGTGCCGAATTGTGCGCGCTTCAGCGGCGTTGAGTACATTGGCCATGTGCAACCGCCACCGCCATCTAGTTCCGGAAGCTTTTCCTCACCCCAGATGCAAACGCCATCCCCGTTACCAGTCATTCCCATTACCTTGCCCTCCTCCCCAGCCCCTGGCCCCCACTAATCTCAGTTTCCCTATTCTGGACATTGCAGAGTGAATTTTATAAATTCACTTTCATAAATTCACTCTGCAATGTCCAGAATAGGGAAACTGAGATTTACCTTTTATGGTAAATTTATGGTAAATTTAAGGTAATTTACCTATTACCTTTTATGTTAGGTACCTCATGAGTGAAATCCTGCAGGATTTGTCTTTTCGATTTCCTTCCTTTAAAAACTGTGTGTGTGTGTGTGTGTGTGTGTGTGTGTGTGTGTGGAGGGGGGGTGTGGCGGGGTCAGGGGAGGTGCAGAGCTAGTCACCGGGCTCCAACTCGAAAACCTCGAGATCATGACCTGAGCCGAAATCGAGTCGGATGCTTAACCTACTGAGCCGCCCCAGGTGCCCTCCTTGCTTTAAAAAAAAAAATTTTTTTTAATGTTTATTTATTTTTGAGAGAGAGAGACAGAGTGTGTGAGAGGCGGAGGGGCAGAGAGAGAAGGAGTCACAGAATCCGAAGCAGGCTCCAGGCTCTGGGCTGTCAGCACAGAGCCCAACTCGGGGCTCGAGCTCACGAACTGTGAGATCATGACCTGAGCCAAAATCAAGAGTCAGATGCTTAACCCACTGAGCCACCCAGGCATCCCTGATTTTTTTTTTTTTAAGTAAACTCTATTCCAAACACAGAGGTCGAATTCACGACCCCAAGATCAAGAGTCCCATGTTCTCCAGGAGCCAGCCAGGTGCCCTGAGACTATGAATTTTTTTAAAACCTACCTTATACCATACTTTTTTTTTTTTTTTTTTTCTCTTTAATCCACTCACCAAATCATGGACATCTGGGTTGTTTCCACTTAACTTGGCCGTCAGGAATGCTGTGAACCTTCATGGGCGAGTCTTGTGTGGATGCGTGTGTCTTGTCCCTGGGGTAGATTCCTAAAAGCAGAGTTGCTGGATCACCCAGGAGATCGGTGATTAAGTCCTGAAGAGACCTCGTGGGTAAATCCTGGAGGCAGACGGTCTAAGGCCCAGAGTGGCCGCTGCCTGGTTTTGTGATCTTGGGTGACTTACTCAACCCCTCCGTGCCCCAGTTAACCCTTCTGTAAAATGGAATAACGTGCCCCACCTCCCGGGACTGGCGGTTAAGTGCGTTCAAACGCGAGTTCACACGGTGCCTGTGAGTCTCCTGCCGGTATCTTCACACGAGTGATCTTTGCAACTCCTACTGAACAGGAATGGATGCCCGCCCCCATGTTATGGGTGGGGAAACTGAGCCTCTGTCCCAGCAACTCAGTTCTGCTCCGGTAGGCTAAGAGCAGCCATATTCAATATGTAAATGAACAGGGGCGTGGCTGTGTGTCAATAAAACTTTATTTACAAAACCAGCCGGCAACGGAATATCAGCCACATAGAGGAATGGAGCACAGACACCTGCCACCACGTGGATGGATCCGGAGGATGCTGTGCACAGTGACAGAAGCCAGGCAGAAGGCCATGTCCTGTGTGACCCCACTCACGGGGGTCCCTAGAGGAGTCCTGTCACAGAGACAGAGTGTAGATGGTGGGAGCCGGGGCTGGAGGCAGGGAGTCCATATTTCGTGGGGACAGAGCCTCAGTTTGGGGACAAGTTCTGGAGACGGATGGCTGGGGGTGGCTGCATGACAGTGTGCGTGAGCTTGACGCCACTGAGCTGCGCACTTAGAAACGGTTAAGATGAGGGGCACCTAGTGGCCCAGTCAGTTAAGCGTCCAACTCTTGATTTCAGCTCAGGTCATGATTTCACAGTTCGTGGGTTCAAGCCCCATATGGGCTTCGTGATCACAGTGTGGAGCCTGCTTGGGATTCTCTCTCTCCCTCTCCTCTGCCCCTCTCCTACTCATGTTCTCTCTCTCTCAAAATAAACTTTTTTAAAAATTAAAAAAAAAAAAACCCTAACACTGATACATGCTACCATATGGAGCACGGACCTTGAACACACGACGCTCAGGAAGGGAACCAGACAGGAGAGGCCCCACGGGGTGGGAGTCCACGTGTGTGAAACGCCCAGAACAGGCTCATCCACAGACAGGAAGTGGATTCCTGGGTGCTAGGGCGGGGGGGGGGGAACAAGGAGTGACCATTCTGGGAGTGATGACAAAGTTCTAGAATTAGCTGCTATGGTTGTACGACCTTGTGAAAACCCTAAAACCCTCAGAATTGTGCTTGCTTTTTTTTTTTTTTTTTTTTTAATATTTGTTTAAATTGCGTTTTTAAATGGTGGCATTAATGGTGTGTGAATTGCTTCAATAGAGCTGTTAGGAAAAAACAGACAAGAATAAGAAAATCACAGGGCGCCTGGGTGGCTCAGTTAAGCGTCCAATTTCGGGCTCAGGTCATGATCTTGCGGTTCGGGAGTTCAAGCTGCGCGTCAGGCTCTGTGCTGACGGCTCAGACCCTGGAGCCTGCTTCGGATTCTATGTCTCCCTCTCTCTCTCTCCCTCCCCTGCTCACACTCGGTCTCTCGGTCTCTCTCTCTCTCTCAAAAATAAATAATTAAAAAAAAAAATTTTTTTTTAAATAAGAAAATCAGGTGTGGGCCCCCCACGGGCTGTAGCTTGCCGACCCCAGCCGCGCAGGGCTCTCGTCTCTGGTCACTGGCCCACAGTGGGTGTCAAGTGCACGTTCAAACAGATGAGGGGGAGGGGCTACGATAAACGAAGCCCAGAGCGGAAGGAACCCCCAGGCCCCGGCTGGTGCAACCACGTGGCCACAAAGCAAGCGCGGGCCGGGCCGTTTCCTGGCCGGGAGGGAGTTCGAAATTGCAGGGAGTCGCCTGTCCCCGTAGCCGAGCGTGGTACATGGTGTCGGCGGCCTACGCCTCCACCAAGGAGAGCCACCCCCACGTCAAGACCGTCTGCGACGCGGCCGAGAAAGGCGCAAAGACCCTCACGGCGGCCGCCATCAGCGGGGCCCAGCCCATCCTCTCCAAGCTGGAGCCCCAGAGTAAGCAGGGCCCCGGCGAGCACGGAGCCTACCTCTTGGCTGTTTGGGGGGGGGGGGGTCTGCCCCTCCCGGGCCCCGAGGGGCGTGCCCGCGCCCCAGTCTCGATTTCGGCCTCGCCCCGTCTCTTGCAGTCACGTCAGCCAGTGAGTACGCCCACAGGGGGCTGGACAAGCTGGAGGAGAATCTGCCCATCCTGCAGCAGCAGACGGAGAAGGTAACTGACCTCCGCCATCGGGAGCCCCGGGGGGGGGGGCGGGGGCTCAGCCGGAAGGCGGTCCCCCGGGGCACTGAGTGTGGGGTCCCATCTCAGCGAGAACAGACACACGCGACCACTTCCTCCCCGACCCCTCTTGGGTCTGTCCCCACCACCCTCACTGGAAGAATGCTCTGAACACCAGCCAGCTCTGTTCAACCCCCCCCCCCCCCGCGCTGTGCCTCTCACCCTGCCTGGGGCAAAAACCGAGGCCGTCCCCCCGCCCCTGCCCTCATTGCCCACCTCCCTTGCCTCACGCCAGCCTCCGTACTCAGGGTTCAGTGACATCAGTACCCGCGGGCACCGGACACGGTGATAGAAACACAGTGCTTGCCCTTGTGGAACTTTCATTCAGGGGAGAGCCGGGGATGGGGGGGAAGCAAATACTGTGAACGCCTCCGTCCCCGTCCCACCCCGGGACCTTTGCACGTGCACTTCCTTCTTCATGAACCCGACTCTCAGGCCTCCGTTCTCATCCCACCCCTTCAGAGGCCTTCCCTTCTCTCTTAAAGAAGGTCCTTCTGGCTCAGCTCCGTCCAGAACCGTCTCTGATGTCCATGTTCGTTCTCTGCGCCGCGTCCCGTGTGGAAACCACCAGCTGTATGTGGCTCCCGAGCCCTTGGGACGTTGGCCGGCGTGGCTGAGAAACTCAATCACTAATTTTAAATGGAAATGGCTGCAGGTGGCCAGCAGCCAGCATCGTTCTGGCACGCCCGCGCCGCTTTGCTGAGCTCTGAGTCACAACCCGCACAACGAGCTCCTTTAAAAGCCCACGGTTCAGTGGTTCGGGCGTATTCACACCGTGAATACGGTCGCCACCCATTTTAGAACATTCCATCACCCAGAAACCTCACGTCCCTTAGCCGTTATTCTCCTTCCTGCCAAACGCCCCGGCCCCCACGAGCCCCCTTCCCGTCCGTGGACGAGCCCGTTCTGGACGTGTCGCACACGGGGACTCACACACCTGTGTGGCCTCTCGTGTCTGGTTCCCTCTCTGAGCGGCGTGGGTTCGGGTCCGCCCGCGGGGGCGGCGGGGGTGGGCGCCTCGCTCCTGCTCGCGGCCGAGGGACGTGCGCGTGCGCGGTGGACACGTTCATCTGTGGACGTGCGCGTGCGCGGTGGAGGCGCCTGAGGGACGTGCGCATGCGCGGTGGACACGTTCCTTTGTGGACGTGCGCGTGCGCGGTGGACGAGTGCTTATTCCTGCCTCCGCCACGGACACGTAGGTCGTTCCCGCTTCTTGGCTGTAATAACACTGCTGTGCGCACTTGCGTACTTTAGTTTTTTTACGACATGAAATGTATTGTCTTTAACCGTTTCTAAGTGCACAGCTCCGGGGCATCAAGCGCGCTCACATTGTCCTGCGGCTCCCCTTGCCCCCCGCCGCCATCCGTCTCCAGAACTTTCCATCTCCCCAAACCGAGATGCTGTCCCCATCAAGCACGGACTCCCCACCCCTGGCTCCCACCATCCACTCTCTGACTCGGTGGACGGGACTCCTCTGGGGACCCCCTGTGCGTGGGGTCACGCAGGATGTGTCCTTCTGTGTCTGGCTTCTGTCCCTGCGCACAGTGGCTTCCGGGTCCATCCACATGGTGGCAGCTGGTAGGATGTCTTTTTAAGGCCGGACGAGATTCCAGTGTGTAGATGCACCACGTTTATTTTTTCACCTGTCAGTGGCTGGCTTCCACCTTTTTGGCGATTGTGAGTCACGTGTCCAAGTTGCGTTGGCTTGTAAGTTTGCCGCCATCTGAACGGCTTTTTAGCTGCCGCTCCGTGTCCCCGAGTGGCGTAAGGGCACAGACTGCCTCTTGCTCTGTCTGGTGCCCATCATATAGCCTGGCACGTAGTGGACGCTCAGTCTCTGCTTTTGCCGTGTGGGACCATTAACAGGCTGGGCATTGAAGGTGGAAATTGCCCAGTTCACAGAAGAATGGAAAAATATTGCCATGAGCCACCTCCTAAGGGCTGGGCACTCGTGTCCTTCTGCTGGTGCCACATGAGGCCAACATTCCTTCCGTTTATAGAAGGGATGAGCTCGGGGTGACATTCTACGAGGCCATCCAACAGAGCCCCTCCCAGCTCTTGACTTAGAGGCACAGCGCTGTCCCTACTCCAGGCCCTATGAGGTCACCCCCTAACAGACACACACACACACACCAGGAAATGGCAGCGTTCCCCGTTTCTATGGGATGTGGTGGTGTCACAGCTGGGGTTCGAACTTGGGCCGGCATGAGCTACGTGACCGCCCCCGTGGGCACCTTTCTCTACCCAAAAGAAACCAATTCTGGGGACCTAGGTGGCTCAGTCGGTTAAGCGTTCAACTTCAGCTCAGATCATGATCTCACGGTTCGTGAGTTCAAGCCCCACGTTGGGCTCTGTGCTGACAGCTCACAGCCCGGACCCTGCTTGGGATTCTCTGTCTCCCTCTCTCTCTGCCCCTCCCCCACTGGCACTCTGTCTCAAAAACAAACAAGAACTAATTCCCATAGACACGAGAGGTCTAGGTGTCTGGCAAGATGCCAACTTGAAAGAGTGGGAGTGGGAGTGGTTGGTTGTTAACTTTCCTGAGAGTTCTGTGCACATAGATCTGTTTAGATTCAAGAAGATCAACACTCGTTGATCCACAAATGCCCACCGCGTGCTGGACCCGCTTCTCCTCCAGTATAAGCCTGGGGGAGGGGCAGAGAGAATGAGAGAGAGACAGAGACAGAGAGAGAGAGACACACACAAGCCAAAGCAGGCTCCAAGCTCTGAGCTGTCAGTGCAGAGCCTAACGCAAGGCTCCAACCCACGAACTGTGAGATCGTGACCTGAGCTGAAGTCGGACACTTCACTGAGCCATCCAGGCGCCCCCTTAATTACCTCTTTAAATAGTCACATCCTGAGGTCTTCGGGATTAGGGTTCACACTGCGGCCCGTAACACTGTGGGTGAAAAAACAGAAGCACAGAGAGGTGGAGTGAGTTACCTGAGGCCACACAGCTAGGACCTATCAAACCAGGATTCAACCCAGGCTCTGGAGCTCAGGATCTTCCCTGCCAGACTCAGTGTTGACCCCTGTGCGTTCACCCAGGAGGGGGCAGTCCTCCCTTTGACCTCCCCGGAGGTTGGGGCGCAGGGGTGGGGGGACCCAGGTATGAAGGGAGGACGGGGGTGCTGATGCCGGCCTGTGTTCCAGGTTCTGGCAGACACCAAGGAGCTGGTCTCGTCCAAGGTCTCGGGGGCCCGAGAAGCCGTGTCCAACACCGTGTCCAGCGCCAAGGACACAGTGGCCACCCGAGTGACGGAGGCGGTCGATGTGACCCGGGGCGCTGTGCGGACTGGTGTGGATGCCACCAAGTCTGTGGTGGCCAGTGGCGTCCAGTCGGTCATGGGCTCCCGGGTGGGCCAGGTGGTGCTGAGCGGGGTGGACACGATGCTGGGCAAGTCCGAGGAATGGATGGACAACCACCTGCCCATGACGGACGCTGAGCTGGGTGAGTGCGGCCCTGGGGCCCGGACCCCTCCCCAGACCTCCCCCCTCCTTGTGGCCACCTAGGGTGTGTCCCTCAGTGTCTCCTGGAATCTGCGGCCACCTGGACCAGGGCAGTGGCCTCCACCCTGGCCCCCGATGTCTGTTCTCTTTGAAGCAACCACCAGAGGGCCCCTGTGAGCACCGCAGTCAGGTGCTGACCTCTGCCCACAGCCTTTCAGAGCTCCCCCCTCCCCTCACTCATTCCACTCCGGCCATGCTCCCGCCCCAGGGCCCTTGCACCAGCTATCCCCTCTACTGGAAACGTCCAACCCCTAGACATCAGGAAGGGTAGTTCCTTTCTGCCTGCAGCTCTGTGCTTCAACGCCACCTTCCCAAGTGAAGCCTCTAAAGTTGCAGCCTCCCTCGTCCATACTGTGTCCTAAAACCTGCCCTCCGCCCCCTCCTCACTGGGCTTTGGTTTTTCTGCCTGGCACTTATCATCACTCCACGAAGCAGACGCTTCTGTCTTGGTCTTACTGCTGTGCCCCTTGTCTAGGACGGGGCCTGGTGCTCAGCAGGCATTCAAACCCAAGCGTAAAATCGCTCTCCTCTGTCACTCCCCTCACCCCCGCCCCAGGCATTTATCTGTCCATTCAGATGTTCCTTGAGCACCTGCCTCCTGACTGTCTTTCAAGTCCTGGGGGGATACATCAGTGCACAGAATTCTGCCCTCAAGGAACTCACTGTATAAAGTATAAAGTATAAGGATGTCTGGTCAAAGGAGAGAATTCCAAGGGGAGGGTGGGGTAGGTGTTTCTGAACCGGTGAAGGGAGGGAGGGAGGGAGCTGCATGGCTGTCAGGGCAGAGAGAGGTGTAGAAAACAAAGGTCCTGGGGCAGGACCTGCCTGGTGTGTTAGAGAAACAGGCAGAGTGGGCAAGGGAGAGAGGGGGAGGAGGGGAGGGCCAGGGGAGGGGACAGGGCACGTCTGCAGGGCCTTTGGGGGCGTGGGGAGGACTTGGGCTTTTACCCTGGGGAAGTGGGAGTCGTGGCGGGCTGTGGGCAGAGGAAGCGGAACTTGATTGGGTGCTCACGGGCGCCCCCTGGTGGCCGCTGCGGGGAGGACGGACGGGCGGGCGGTGCCGGTGAAAGCAGGAGCCCAGCGGATCCAGGGCAGGACTGAGGGTACCCTGCTGGTCCCTGGGGGCGTGATGGGGGCTAGGCCAGGCGGGAGCAGGAATGAAGACAGACAAGCGGGGGATGAAACTGTTGAGACAAAGCAGCCGGTCTTATCTGTGGTCCACAGTCCTCTTGTGGTCCTGTCCCCACATTCTGGGGACAGCCATCCTTTGGACATTCGTGTTTTGGTTTTTCATCCTTTGCACATTCGTGAAGGACTTTTGCCACACCGCGATGCGGACTCTGGTGCCCACGGCAGCGAGGGCCCATGGGGCTGCGTGTCGGTTAGACACCGTGCTCCATCCGACTTTGGCCGGAGACAGATGTCCTCAGACACTACCCAGCGTCCCCTGTGGGGCAGACTCACCTCCCAGGTGAGACGCCCTCCTTCACCTGTTCTGCAACATTCATGCAAAGGGAACCATGTGGTTCCCTGGTGGGTTAGCACCTCTGTTGACGATTGGAATTGCAAAACGTCACTCTTCTTTCTCTGTTAGCTGGGAAACTTCCCTGGGGAAAGTTCTCTGTTGCAGTGTTAATCACCCCGGGTACAGCTCGCGGAGGAAAAACAGAGCGCGGAGCTAGCTGGTTGGAACGCGCAGACTTACGTGACATATTCCAATCCTACGCATTTGCTTTAGCAACATTTCACTTGTCCCATTGCTTTTGGCCAGTTGGAGACCCTCCTCGAGTTGGCTCTGCGTCTCCGTGATCCTCCCTGGGAATCCTCAGTGCAAAGTGGTAGTCGTTGGCTTTCTGGAGAAACTCGATGATTCAGGCGGGCTGGTCCCTCTCCTCCTCCCCTCTGCCAAGGGCACCTGCCAGCTCCACAGGGCCCTGCCAGCTGGCTCAGACGTGCTGGGATCCTGCCAGACATCCTGGCCTAAAACAGCAGAGCCCCATTCACTTCCAAGGGCAGCGCCCCAGGGCCCCTGGGGGCCACGGAGAAGTTCTGCACTGCAGTAGGGCAGGTTCAGAATGTTGCTAGTGTGGGTTAGTCTTTGCAACCCGCCTTGGGTGGGGGGATGGGAAGGTCTGTTTTTCTCGAAACGCGGGTCGTTTTCTCTGCCCGAGTGTCCCACGTGTATGCTTGCTGTTCTTTTTTTTTTTTAATTTTTGTTTTTTTTAGGGTGGGGGGGGGGGGTGCAGAGGGAGAGGGGGAGAGAATCCCAAGCAGACCCCACTCTGTCAGTGCAGAGCCCAGCTTGGGGCTTGAACTCACAAACCGTGAGATCATGACCTGGGCCAAAATCAAGAGTCAGCCGCTTAATCGACTGAGCCCCCCCCCCCCCCCCAGGCACCCCTGCTGTTCATTTTTGAAATGTCATGAAATGACATTCTCCCCAGCCGACTCTATCAGACTACCCCCAACTCCACATCTGGCCCACCACCTGCATTTGTAAATAAAGTTTTATTGGCACACAGCCACGCCCATCTGTGTCCATGTTATCTGAGACCTTCTGCAGGACAGCTGGAGAGCTGAGTAGTGCCATTGACCGTCTGGCCCCGTGCCAAAAAAGTTGATCCACCCCTGGGTTAGAGTGTGTTCTTCTGGAATGTTTAGCGTTTGTAGAAACCGCTGAAATCCCCCGGTCGAAGGCTAACCTTGATTGAGCTGTGGGTCAACAGCAGCCTGTGGGATTTCCTTCCTTTACTTTCTGTCTCTTGTTGACGGCACAGTGCCTGGCCCGAAGGAGCGGCAAAAATACGTGGCTAAAATGGGGACCTCCCTTAATCAGGCTCTTCCTGCCCCACCAGAGGTCATCCGTTGGGTTACCCTGGCCGTGTGTTCGTGCTCCCTGTGCTATTTATTTAACACCCTTCTTTAAATCAGCTTTTCAAGGTTCTTTTAGAAAGACGGGTATTATCACTTACTGAAAACAGAAAGCCAAACCATCTGCTATAAACCGCTAGCAAAAATCGCGAAATGCTCATTTGTGTGCCTTTTTTGACGCAGGTAGTTCAGATTCCACAATTCAGGCAGCTCTGACTCGGGTGGCCCTACAGAAGGGGAAACTGAGGCTGCGTGGCACAATCACTTCAGAGCAGGGGGTGGTAAACATTTTCTTAACCAGATCGGTAAATATGTTTGGCTTCGTGGGTCAGTCTCTGTTGCAACTACTTACGTCTGTTAGCACAGAAGATAGGTAAATGAACGGGCGTGACCGTGTGCCAATAAAACTTTGTTCCTAGGGACAAGTGGTATTTGGCCCGAGGGCCGGGGTTTGCAGACCCTCGTGCCCTTCCAAGGCCTCTTGATCTTGGGAACTGCGGTTCTCATCATGCCCATTTTGCAGATGGGGGAAAGCAAGGCGGGGGACCCCCTTCGCTCCAAGGCTCCCCAGCTTGCGAGGGGCACAACTTGGGCAGGTGCGTGCAGGCCCGAGGGCCGCACGCCGAAGCCCGAGCGGTACACGCGGCCGGGTCCCGGCCCTCACGGCGCCTCTCCTTCCTTCCTCCCTGCAGCCCGCCTCGCCACGTCCCTGGAGGGCTTCGACATCGCGTCGGTGCAGCAGCAGCGGCAGGAGCAGAGCTACTTCGTGCGTCTGGGCTCCCTCTCGGAGCGGCTGCGCCAGCGGGCCTACGCTCACTCTCTGGGCAAACTGCAGCTGACCCGGCAGCGGGCCCAGGAGGCCCTGCTGCAGCTGGCACAGGCGCTCAGCCTGGTGAGGCCCCGCCCCTGCCCCGGGGGCTCCGCCCACATTCCCCCCCCCCCCCAGCCCCCGCCCCCGCCACTTTGCGGTCACATCCTGCCCCTTCCTGCCAGGCTTTTTTCTATCTGTTCTCTAAGGAGCTAAATTCCTATTTCTCTCTCTCTTTCTCTCTCTCTCTCTCTTTGCTGAGCTTCCTGTACTGAGTGCTAGCTCCTCCCTCTTTTTTTATTTTTTCTTTTTCTGCAGAGAGAGAGGAGGGGAGGGGCAGAGAGAGAATCCCAAGCAGGTTCTGCACTGTCAGCTCAGAGCCACGAACTGAGCTGAAATCAAGAGTCGGACGCTTAACTGACTGAGCCACCCAGGCGCCCCCCTGCCTTTTTCTTTAATTTAAAAAAATTTTTTTCTTCTTTTAGTGTTTATTTACTTTTGAGAGAGGAAGGGAGAGAGAAAGAGAGAGAGCATGAGCAGGGGAGGGACAGAGAGGGACAGAGACACAGACTCCCAAGCTGGCTCCAGGCTCTGAGCCGGCAGCACAGGGCCCGATGCGGGGCTTGAACTCACAAACCGCGAGATGACCTGAGCCGAAGTCAGATGCTTAAGCGACTGAGCCACCCAGGCGCCCCTCCCCGCTCTTTTTCTTCAATTTTTGATTGGGGTAAGATTGGCCACTCTTAACCATTTCCAAGCGCACAGCTCAGCGGCATCAGGCACGCTCACACTGTCGTGCACCCGCCCCCGCCATCCGTCTCCAGAACTTTCCATCTCCCTAGACCGAGACTCTGTCCCCATGAAGCACGGACTCCCCCCCCCCCCCCCCCCCCCCCCCCCCCCCCCCCCCCCCC